>NW_022713438.1:0-1654 GCF_011630105.1 Anneissia japonica
ATTAAAACGGAACAGTAAAGAAAATCCGATCAGAATGACAAAATAAACTAAGCATTTACTGGAAGGAATCCCAATATCTGCAGACGGATCCGTATAGTACCAAGCCACGTTTTTAATTCAATTGCATTGTTTTGATTTTATTTCTTTGCTTCTCCTTGTCTCCTTGTTGGAGGTTATATATATATATATATATATATATATATAGGTTGATAACCGAAAACGTTTGCTCACTATTAAATAAATATATACCTGGCAACTTATTACTTTCTCTCCGGAGTTTTTTGTTTTATATATATATATATATATATATATATATACAAAATCATCAATAAAAAATGAATTGATAAACCAATTAAGAAATAAAAATACAAGAAATACAAGAATTGCAGTGTACAACTACTAATGCTAAAATTTACAAGGGTAAAATGCGAGATACATTATTGCTTAGCATAAAATAGTTTTAAGTTCTAAAAGAATTAATTCCAAAAACATGTTCACCTCGGACATCAACGTGAAGTTATTAAAAACGTGATACTTAAAACCATCAGTACGCGAGTAAAGCTTTGTCTACACTATCAAATTTCATAAAAATCATCACATAAAATTTAATGGAACATAGAGTTGAACACGTTCAACTTTTTTTGATACAATTTGATGATTTGTGATGACGTCATCGTACGCATATATGGGCACATCACATTTTTTTATCACATAAAATTGGATAGTGTAGACAAAGCTTAAGAGTGTATACATTTAAGATAGTCAATGTGTAAAATGTATTAAAATGATAAAAATAGACACATTGACCATCTTAACCATTTTATTAACATGCAAATAAAACTATAATTATTGGGTTCAGCTTAATTTCTAACTTCACTTCTGCAATTTATTTAATAGTAGGTTTGTCGCAATGTAAAGCAAACACGAAGTGTTTTCTTTTTTATTTTAAGATATTTCAACACATTGTACCCTTTTTTCAGACGTCATCAATAGGTGGGAAGTGAAAAAAAAGTAACAAATTATATTCTTGTTAAATATGGATTGCCTATCACATGCTGCTTTGAAAATAAAGCTGATGTTAAATAAAAGGACCCTCTTACATAATAACATGATGCTCAAACCAAGTTTTATTTTGAGGCTTAGAGAGATTCAATTCAACCAAGAACCCTGGGATTGCAAGTCACATTTTTATTGTGATCTCTTTTGCCAATATTATTACTTGCTGTCTGCGTGTGTAGTGGTAAAAAACATAGCGCCCTCTAGTCTAGGTGTTTAACTTTTGACTATTATATTACTGTATTATTATTATTACAAGTAGGCCTACTACGGCACTTTCATAGTTGCTACGGAAATTTTGCCTGATTACGAGCGTAAGGAAATAGAAAAAAATACCACGAAAATGTCATGGACTTAGACCCATAAATAGATACGTCTAAAGCCCAGAACCAGGACTTTTCCATTAGGATCTTTGGTTACATTGCCACCAACAATCAACTCATACTTGTCAGATTGCTACTGATGATTATTGTGAAAATTAAGAAAAAGATGCCAGTAAATCTTCATCCTGTCCCTTTTGTTTAAAACTCCACAGCTGTTATTATCCTGTACCCCAGACTGAAAAGTCAGGCCTGTGTGGGGAATATATATATATATA
>NW_022713439.1:0-601 GCF_011630105.1 Anneissia japonica
GAGTACAACCGCGCGTTCTTCGTGAAGAGAGGACGGGACATCGTCGTGAGAAAGTTGAAGAGGGAGACCAAGTTGATGCAAGCTCTGAGGGAATCGTTTCTGGTGCACGTCTCTTCCGAAAGGTTACCGGACGAGGGTGCTGCGATCGACGAATCGTTTCTGGATGACGTCAAGCAGTTCGTGTGCGACCTGATGACGCTTCTGCTCTGCTATTCCGAACAGACTGAATCGAAGAAGCATTTCTTGCTATCGAACTCGGACGAAAGTACTTTGTACCTGCTGAAGTGGACCGTGTACGGCGTTCGCTTCGAGAACTCCGTCGTGCTACTGCCTAGGTTCCATCGGCTGAGACCACTTCCCGGAGATCGGCTGCTGCCTCGGATATTCGAGGTGAGCACATCCCGTCTGACGGAATGTTCGAGTCTGCTGCAGCGGATGATGGGCGAGAAGGTGTGCAGGTTTCGGATGAAACAATTAAATCGTTAAAAACTTTAACTTTTCGTCTCTGTTTCTTTCTTTTTGTCAACTTGTCATTCGTGTGCATGCGCGAAGATGCTGCTGCAGCAGCAGCTGCTGCGGAGGCGGCGACGACGACCTCGTT
>NW_022713440.1:0-761 GCF_011630105.1 Anneissia japonica
GATAAGATGAAAATATATTAAAGGAGAGATAACGTACTATAGTAGCGGTCTTAGTAGTAAACTTTATATCTTTATAAGATGATGTAGAGTGACATCATACTTTAAAGACGAATTCTAATAAAAAAAAAAAAAAAAAAAAAAACCACTCACGAACTCGTTCTTTGTATATAAGATAAGCAACAATGGTGAGTACATACAGCATTATAAAAGTGAGGTACATGAACGAGTGGTTTACCTGCAGGGCAAGACGATGCTGCAACAATTCCGTATAAGCGACCTGAGCCACCAGGTGGAGACTGCAGCGGTGTTCCGAGGGAATTTCCATTCTTATCAATATTTTCAATTCTTCGACTAAAATAGTAAAAGTAATTCAGTTAATAGGTCTAATTTCAGAATTTATAATATTGTGATATGTCGAATACTATTTAAAATATATTTGAAGAACCAAAATCACCATCTACTGCAAACCACATACACACACACTAACCAATACTTAGGTCTACTAATGGACTCATACCGTACCATTTTCTTCAAAACAAGCTATACGTGATAAGATAGAGCTAAGAACTTGTCACCAAAGAGGACCAGGGTAAGTTCGCAGATCTTTAAAATTAGCAGTTTAGAAAGAAATTTCTCTAGACACGCCGCTAATTAATTTTTCGTATTTCATTGTATTAGATATTTATATGATTTTTGTATTATTATTAAAGTGACGAATTCATAATAAAAATAAATAAATAAATAAACAAGAACATTCCGCT
>NW_022713441.1:0-218 GCF_011630105.1 Anneissia japonica
CCGTGCCGGATAGCATTGGCCGACTTCATGAACGACCTGCCGACGCCACCGGAATTCGCCGACGCATCGGTACCGTTTTTCGATCCCATGAGAACTTGGAAATTTGTCATCGTCAATTCGGACGAAAAACGTCAACGTCTGTACGCCATGATAACGTTTGCTTACATATTCTCTACCGACGACCCCGAGAAACACACTTATCACGCCGTCTTCGAATT
>NW_022713441.1:325-520 GCF_011630105.1 Anneissia japonica
CACCTTTACTTCGGAAACAATTGGTACATAGACGGAGACGATAGGTGCAACACCAGCGTCGAGTACCGCTACGACGCGAACACCGTTCGATTCGATCTGTACGTTTGTCAGCCGGTTCAAGCCCGTCTCTGATTCGTGTTGAACATCGACGACGGGACCGTGGAACCGGCATCGCCTATAGGAACTCAGCTTCGT
>NW_022713442.1:0-522 GCF_011630105.1 Anneissia japonica
AACTCACCGAAGCCAGAGTCGTCATACAGAAATTAAAAGACGAAATACACGAGGCGAAGATGTCCACGTTGAGAGAATCGTCCGACGTTCGCAGCATCGCGGAGGAAGAGGTCGAACGTCTCAAGACCGAACTCGCTTCCAAGACGGATGCACTGAAGGAAAGGGATCTGGACGTGGTTCGCTTGGAATCGGATCTGAAAGCCGCGAGGAGAAAGTCGAAGCAGCCGCCACCTGAAGAGAGCGGACTCGAGCTGCAGCAAAAGCTGCAGGAAGCCGTCCGCAAACTGAAAGACCGAGAGAGATCGCACGCCGACTTGGAAGAGGAGTTGGAAGAGAAATACGACAAAATCAGCGCGCTGAAAAAAGAGTCGACGCTCGCCAAGACCGCGATGTCCATGTACGAAAAGCGGGTGGACGTCTTGGAAGAAAACCTGAAAACGGCTTGCAAGCGATACGACGCGAAAAAGGCAGACGAGCACGCGCAATCCATGGCCGACAAGAACGTCGAATTGCAGCGAGAAC
>NW_022713443.1:0-1058 GCF_011630105.1 Anneissia japonica
ACATACAAAAATCATCAAAATTTCCTATCAAACTTTAATGGAGAGTTGTAATGTGCCTATTCAGTCAGTGTTATCCATTATATTGCAACTATAAATCACAATATTTTAACACCTAAACTGGACAAATAGAATATTTTTTATCAATGATGTCCTTACCGATCAATCCACTCTAAGGTGGCTTCTGTGGCTCGTGGATATTGGATGTTGAAATTGTAATAACTTGAAATAATCAAGCCTAGGGCCTTGATGGCTGATGTTGTTTCCAATACAACTTTCCCATCAATTGCAATCAAGTAATTATTTGCCATAAAGGGTGATGAGCCTATGTGGAATAAAAATAGGTATTTTTAATAGAACAAGATTCAATAATGACTAATAAAATTATCTTAAATACTGAGATTTAATTCAACTAGTGTCATTTGCTGTCAATATATGCAGTCTGTGAGAAGTGTTTAAATTGTTGTATTTTATGTATTAAATTCAACCATATAATAAACAAATGAAAATATAATTTAGGTTCACCTTTTGACATTTAACATTTTAGGACTGTTTTTAGATGAGATCTATTTAGTGCATGCCCTTGAAATTCTGAAGTATAATTATTTTGCATGGGATCCTTTCATTGGTTATTAGGAAGAAGAGTGTACAACATTTCAACCAAGGCAATTCAACACAATAACGCACATCTGCGCTCTAGAACATAGCGCGTGCGTACAGTCCTTTGATCTTTTCTGTGGCATCGACAATCCGCTACTAGTTGCAAATATAGCTGCCAATTATTAGTCTAAGCGTACAATACGTTTCGTGGGGTCAATTACTAGTTCATCAATTTTGGATACTTCCCAATATTTGTTACATCTGATTCCTTTTGATCACATGTTTGTTAAGTGCTTCTTCAAACTGAAATTGGATTTGTGAAAATTAACCAACAAAATAAAAAGTTATAGCATATCAAAATTTACAATTTTTGTAAAATTTTATGTTCTTACATATCATTAAATTAAAGGTGCACAAAATGAGCATTTTACCATATACAGAACATTAATTTATTTTTTTGG
>NW_022713444.1:0-1021 GCF_011630105.1 Anneissia japonica
AAAGCAGCGTAAGTAAACATCAATTATTGGTTTATTTGTTTAAAAATAATTGGAAAATACTCTGCAGGTAGAAAAAATGCCATTTGAAAACTAGTTTCAAACTTAAATTGATTTTTGCGTTATAGTACATAGGGATCATGAAAATACCGATTACGTTTGATTTAACCTTGTTCAACATCATTTTCTTAGCGTTTAAATGTCACAACAATACTGTGCAGGTTGACAAACGCTACCTAAAATCTAGTTTAAGCTTAAGTTAAATCAGTTGATACTCAATTCGACCAAATCCAAATCTGGGAAAATTTAAACATTTAAACGCTAAAGAAAAAAACCAACATCGCCATCACGTGCGCACACAATGAATGTTTCTTTCACATTGTTACAGCTCCTATTTACTAAAATGTTTATACAGACATAGTGTTATTATTGACGTTAAGACTAAACATCCGTTTCCTATCCATCTCAGCGCTCTTGTATCAATATTTTACATATAAAACCATTACGATTATACAAAGTAGAAATGTATGCATGTTTTTGCAGCACATAATACATGAGGCATTATATATATATTATTGTTTGGATTATCTGATATATATAGGCCTATATATATATTATCATATACTGTATAGAAACATGACTTATATTTCGAAAATCCAATTATATAAATAGTGAAAATAATGAATACGGTATGTCTAATTAATTGTTATTTTTAATATGCATGAAAGATGTTTTCACGCATTATGCTTTCAGCAGAATACCGTAAAACATCGAAACAGTAGAAGCCCAATTTGAAGCGCCCCCCCCCCCCAAAAGAAGACCATGCAAAATTCGCAAAAAGAAAAAAAAAAGGAGAAGAATAGAAGCCCTTAGCATCTATTCGAGGTTTCACGGTATGCTATATTTATTAAGTGGCACCATTTAGTATTACGTAGGGCCTACGTAGGAGTTTCTTAAACTTTTGTACAAATACGTAAATTTTACAAAATAAGCCAATGATATAAAACAATTATAAATAAAGTTG
>NW_022713445.1:0-544 GCF_011630105.1 Anneissia japonica
GCGATCTGACGTCACCACAGCCAAGCACATGGGATTTTTGCCCAGCAACATGACCCCACGAAAAACATTAACCAATTAGCGGGCAGAGTTTAGGAGGCGCGACCTGATATTTACAACAAGTCGCATCGTCGTTACCACGGAGAATGTGTTGTGTTTACAGTTTAATTAGAAAAAAATGTCAGACCGAAAATGCACGTAAAAAAAATATAAAAACATTCATTTTATTGGTACAGTAATACAATTTGCTGTACACTACAGCTAAACAACAGGTACTGTACGTATTACAGTATATGTTAAATGTTAACTTTTTTCGTAGGCTAGTCATACCGAATTCACTGGGCTAGCCTATGCTGCTAATCCTATTTTTAGCGTCTAGGCCTAGGATAGGCCCTTACTGGCCTGCTTTATTCGGAAAGGATTCAATAGAAATGTTCCACAAACCGATCTTTCCGGAAAACCGAACATCGTAGCGAACATCGTATTGTACATACAAATAGATTCCTGTATTTATATTTCGCGGTATAATTTCCCATACAGAGACAAC
>NW_022713446.1:0-512 GCF_011630105.1 Anneissia japonica
CCAAACTTTCGTGTCTGCTCTCGCATTTCCAATCGCATCTGTTGTAAATCCGTCCAAAGCTGTCGGTTATGCTCCTCCATCTCAGATCGAATCCGTTCCAAATCCGTCGAACCTTCTTGTTTCTGTTTCACCGTATCGTATCTCATCTGTTCCAAGTCTCTCGAAATATCTGTCGTTTCAGATCTCAACTGTTCCAGATCCGTCGAAATCGCCTCCGTTTCCGATCTAGTCTGTTCCAATTCCGTCGACATGTTTCGTTGTCGTTTCACGACTTCTGATTTCAGTTCTTTAAAACTAGCGGCCATACATTCGATCTTTCGCTTACTCCATCTCTTCCATCGTCTGTCGTAGAGTACGTTGTCTTTGCACATGTTTACGGACACGTTTACCTTGGGTGTCCGCGACGGTCGTACCACCTCCTCCTCCAGCTGCTGCTCCTGCTGTTGTTGCGGATGGATTTCGACGGGTGTCGGTAAAGGCGGTAAACTTTTCCTTTCGAAGTCTCCCGCGTT
>NW_022713447.1:0-595 GCF_011630105.1 Anneissia japonica
GTAATCACTCTGCCAGAAACATGCAGTAATTTATTCGTCGCTTTAACCACTTGACCTGAATTTATTAAACTTATTATTATAAAGGGCGGTAACAACAAAGAAGATAAAGATAAACGAAAGGCTGATTTGAGCTTAGATAAATACTTAAATTGATATATGTTGTGACGGTGGCTTTGTAAATCAATAGTATTATCTAAAACAACATAGACTTTGTAAAATCAACAGAAAAGTTATTTAAGGACTTCGTTAAATGAACAATGACGGAATTGAATTATACTGTATACATTATGGATCCTGTCATTTTTTAAACTGCACTGACTTATGAGTACACAGTAAATAGGATAAAACGTTGATGTTGCGTTATACCAAACATTACAAACGAAGTCCTTAATAAAATAATTGTTCTCGTGATTTTACAGACGAATTCATTGTTATTTTAGATATATACGATTGATTTGCAAAGCCACCATCACAACATATAAAACAGAACAAATTGTTCTTAAGTGGAAACGTTGCTGTTGAGATGAATAAAGAAGATATTTGCATCTCCGACTCTAGCACAACTTGCGATTATTCCGTTCTCATTTGGAATCTT
>NW_022713448.1:0-1075 GCF_011630105.1 Anneissia japonica
ACTCATCATTGACACACAAATTAAACTACCCCACTCCTCTCATACAATTCATCCTCCTGCCCTGACTTGCGATTCTTCTAATGTCATATACCTTCTCACTTGTGTCAAATGTAACCAAGGGACCTACATCGCGGAAACCGGCGGTAAATTTAGATTTAACAATCACAAACGAAGCATCCGCAAAGGTAACACAGACGGCTTTCCTGTGGCCGAACATTCAACTCTACTGACCACAACATCAACGACATTCGCTGTGCACTCATTGCTTGCAATTTCAAATCACTCAAAGAACGAGGTCAATCTGAACTGAAACTCATAATCAAATATAAAACACACATTTTTGGTCTTAATAAAGACCTGGGTATCATTAGTGACTACACCTTCCCCCATGCTGATTCTGCTAATTAATTATGCTTCATCTTAGTATCCGACTCTATACCTTTATTCACTTATATTTATTCAGACATGTATCTCATGTTTATATACATTTAGTTCATTTCTATATATATATTTTTTATATATTTTCATTTGATAATTATATCTATGCTTTTTGTACCCTGTTATCATAATACATTTTTTATATTTCATATTTTATAGACTGGATTATGTTCATTCAACTTGTATACACCGATATCCATTTTATTCTTGTTCATTTAAGACTTTATCTCAACCATATATTGCTACTAGTTTTACTATTACATATTATTATATTATCATTACTATCGTTACTATTGTAATCATTATCATGTCCTCTATATGATTACATTATGTTATAATGTATACACTTATTCTTTAATTATGTTCATTGTGATCTGTAATGAATCTTTCATCATTACAGAGATATATATTTTCTTGCATTTTATTATTGTCATTTTACTCATTAACTTATTTCCGTAATCCTTAGTTGCCTTACAGCCACCTGCTGTTTATTCACCATAATTATTTCACCTTTTTTTATATCCACTTGTTTGTAGGCCCGATGATACCTTTTGTTATTATAATTAAGTCACCATGATTAAGTCTGACCAATCGCCTATTAGATATTATTGTATTGTATTGTTCCAACTTTCTCATA
>NW_022713449.1:0-994 GCF_011630105.1 Anneissia japonica
AATTTTCTTTCCTCAGCCCCAACCATAGTGGGGCTAAGGTGATCTACTTTCCAAAATTGTACAAGCCCCTCGCTCTCCCCCCTCTATTTTGCTTTCCTGGTAATGATAAATTCAGTAAATCACCTTTATTGTGAAATCAAAATGCTAACTAATATTTTGTGTGCTCCCTATCTCCCTAGTCCTGTTTGATCGTAAATTAGACGGCATTTCCACTCACAATAGTGTAGTCGCAATATTACTTAGAAAAAAAAGTGAAATCCAAAAAGAGGAGAAAAGCAAAAACCTCTTGATTGATTTTACTGTACTGTACTGTAAGTACTGTACATGCAAAAAGACTATTAAAATTAATGACTGTTTTAAGTTTATTTGTTTTTCATGGTTAGAATTTTGAATACGTCTCAAGCTAATCAGTAGATAATAAACCATTATTTTCATGAATGTTAGTTTGCACGAAATATATAAGCGGGCATAATTATGACTAAAAGGATAATTTTAAAAACTTCAAGGCTTTGCAGATTCAAGGGGCCCAGCCGGCACACCATCCCTATTTTTTTTTAGATTTGAAAGTGGAAAAAAATGAAAATTATATTCAAATTCAGTCTGAGAGTGCCATTTCCGACCAATAGAGATGCCATAATCATAAATTTTCTTACCTCATCCCCAACCATATTGGGGCTGAGATGGTCTACTCTCTCCATCTGTAAAAGTCACTCTTTGGGCCCAGCTCTATTTCAAATCACTGGATCCGCGACTGGATACTTTTAAAATTTCGTATGGAAATAGATGTTAATTGCATTGCTTAAAATCAATTGAAAGGCTATAGGCGCCAGAGCTTCCGGGGGCTTCGCCCCCTGGTCTCCAACCAAGGCTTGACCGTACGGCCAAAGGCTTTATTTTGTCATTTCGTCCCCCCCCCCCCAACTTTCAACCACGGATCGACGCCCTTGCTAACGTGGGGTATTGTACATAAATTATGTCCATTTATTAGATGACA
>NW_022713450.1:0-876 GCF_011630105.1 Anneissia japonica
TTGACTGATTTATAATTATATGTTCTTATTGTTCATTTATAAATCAAAGACACTAGCGAAGATGCCAGAAAGAAAATCACATTTCATTTGCTATAAATTGATTATATCTTATTATACATGATTTATTTGCTTGATAGGTGCCTATGTTTGTTCCAGTCACATTTGTAATCATCACGTTATTACTGGTTGCCATGTCGTTTTATTCTTCACCAAGAGAGTGTGTGATTGGTTTTGTGATCCTCATTTCCGGTATACCCGTTTATTTAGTTGGGGTACGTTGGAAAAATAAACCGCATTATATTGCACAAGGAATGGGTAAGTGATTATATTTATTTGTTTCACGAATAAACGCTACAAAATATATTAATATACCGTATACAATGAAAAGACTCAAAGATGCCAAACTTCTTAAATATTCTGTACTTTATTCTCGCAGTAAAAACAGCAAAAATACAAGATTTATCTTAGATACCTATTTGCTTAAAAAATAACATAACATACTTTTTTTTTTTACAGAGAACATGACCATTTTCTTACAAAAACTTTTCCTGGTGGTTCAACAAGAAACAAAAACATACTAATGTGGAATCGATACTACAAGATACTAGACTGGCCTTGGATTTTTTATATACTATGAATCATTCGTTTGCATGTTAATAAATGTGTGCCAGTGCGAGGCCAGTTTTACACAGGTTGCTGCGAACATTGAAATTATGAGGTGTTTTATAGATCACGCGCCACTGATATAAAAGCAGTATTCGGAACATTTCTTAAGTAATGTAAAAAAATGAAGCCGGCGAGCCTATCCAGAACAATTTTCGACCACCTCAGCAACTGAATGGACGTAAAGTTGTTTTCTCCGACCCTGACTATGAC
>NW_022713451.1:0-950 GCF_011630105.1 Anneissia japonica
GAACTCCGATCGTTCTCGCGTGGACGAGATTTTCGACAGCCGCACCCGTCACGCGATCTTCGTCATCTTCGTAGTCGGCGTCCGGAGTCTTTCGCTCGTCCCTGGGACCGGTCACGATGAAGGTCACGGCAGAGTTTCGGACTGCGGCCAGGTTGTAGTCGGTAAGCGCCCTGACGTTCTCGTGACAGACGGCCAGGTAGAACACGGCGCTTCGAAGTCGACCGTCGACGCTCGGACTATGTACGATCGTGACGGCGAGCGCTTCCTCGGTCATGACGGACCTGACGTGGAGGACGCCTTCCCGATTTCTGAACACCAGACATTCGTCCAAGTCCACCGCGACCGGGATTCCGTCGCGACACGTAGTCGCGACGAACCCGTATATCCACACCGATCTAATGACGTCGCGGACGAACCGGTCGAGGTGCGCTTCGTATCGTTCGCAGAACGCGGCGACCACGTCCTCCGACGGCCAGGGCATCTCCACAGTCGACTCTCCGTGCACGACGGTGCCCACGTTCGAGCGCATACCGTGCTCGAACATGGCTCGCACCGATATCGCCTTGCTCAATCTCGTCAGGACGCACATGCACATCGGTAGTTCGTCGAAGGTCTTCCTGACTCGTCGACATTGCTCCTCGTCCAGAAGATAGAGTTCGGCATTCTTGAATTCCTCGTTCACCCTACGCATGCAAGCGTCGCGCCTGTTCGCCACGTGGCGAACGTACTCCCTCGAGTCGAGGAACATTAGCGTCGCGTTCGCTTAACGTGTGCACGTCCGATATGAACGTTTCGCTCTCCGCGGTGATCCTTTTCACACTACTATCCATAGTTTTCCAACACCGGGGCAAGACGTACGCGCCGCGTCGTGCGTTATTGGCCACGGGCGACCTCGTCGTGTTGCCGGCTGGCAAATCTGTCGGAACGAACGTGATATCGGGAGATTCGGA
>NW_022713452.1:0-783 GCF_011630105.1 Anneissia japonica
GTTTTTTGTAATAAAGACTTTATTGAAGACAAAACAGAATATAAGATTTCGTGTTTTTCTTTTTTTTTTAGTATTTAATATATCGGAACATTTTTTTTTTTAAATTCTATTCCGAAGGCGGGTTGTACTTCAACATTTTCGAAAACAGCCAGTCGTCCAGTTGCTGTTCCAGTTCTTCGTCTCCGTAAACGACCGTGTCTTGGTCGGAAATGTCCTGTTCGTCCGACGATTCGACTGGAAGCTGAGAATCCTCCAGAAAGTAATCGGCGAGGTTTCCTTCTCCGGCTGTTCGTTCGTCGTCGACGGGAAGTTGAGAGTCCTCGGGAAAGGATTCCGTTAGGTTTCCTTTGCCGTCTGCGGTCTCAGCTTCTCTTCGTTCGTCGCCGACTCCAACAGTTTGGGAGGTGCTTGCGTCGTCGTCGTCTTCGTCGTCGAACTTTATCCTTTTGGTATAAGGAGCATCCGACTGAAGAAAAACAATCAAAAAATAAAAATAAAGGTAAAATTACATCACGTCACACGTTACGTCCTCTTTGAAAAATGACGTCCTGATCCTTGTCGCTCGAATCGTCGTCGTCGTGGTCGTCGTTGGCTTCGTCCTTCTCGCCTCGTTTGTCGCCGGATCGCAACAACCTGACCCCTTTTTCAAAGCAGGAAACTCTGGAGAACGACCACGACGCAGAACCTGATGGCCTGCGAGGCGGTGAGAACGATCGCTCAGTGTCGTCCGACCTTGTTGATCGGACAGTCGGCGGCGTCGATGCTGTTGGCGCTGAGGTCCAG
>NW_022713453.1:0-1436 GCF_011630105.1 Anneissia japonica
TTAAAAATCTCATGCAACAATTAGAAAACGTCTATTACAGAATGAAACCGAACTTTCTGTACACCAAATTCAACACTTGTACTTGTACTCTAAGTGAATATTAAACAAAGAACGAGGAGAACCAAGAGAAACTGAAGGAAAAGCACAACACGCAGAACAACACTGAGTTGTGTTCAAGTGATATTTTGTTTTTCGTGCGTATTTACACTGCAGCTTTCTCATTGGTACACGTGTGCGCTTATTGCGTAACATGATTCCTGATGATGACGCAATTAATGTCGAAATATTGAATCCCAACACGATGGCGTGCATTTTAATACTTGGAGTATGTAGGCTTATTATACTTTGATACTTTCTTATACTTTCTTGCGTAACATGTCATATTTTTAAACGTGAAATCTTAAGAAGAATCGGTATATTTCAAAAATATGTCTATTAAGTAGGGCTAACATTTCAAGGAACAAAAGTATTGATTAAGATTTGGATAATTCTGTTTTTGATTGATTGTTTGCCTCATGATAATTCACGAGGTTTTAAAAAATAGAATAAAACTCAATAAAGTTCCTCTGCACGGAAATCTTTAGTAAAAGGCGAAAGATTTATACGTGATGCAGAGAAACCAGAGGTGATTTACAAATAGTTTACTCTTGATCTTAAAGAAGCAATACTCTAACAACACTATGGTGTTGAAATTTCAAAACATCAGAAAATACATACGATTTACTCGCAGAAAACCTGAATAAATTTAAATTAAGCCCAAGCACCAATAGACCAATAAATATTAACTTTTATTTAAATAAAACTAGTTTCTGATGAAAGTAATATGGTGATTCATAGCTACACTATCGACAATAAGTATGTTAATTAGTTGAGAAATGAAGATATGATTAGAAATTACACACAGTAAGATTCTATTTAACCTTACACGTGTAAATTGTTCTATTTTAAACCAGAAATAAAAATAACATTAGGCCTATATATATTTATATAATATACTAGCATTTATTTGTGCATTAATTTTTTTTTTTAAATCTAATGCAACAATTTGAAAACGTCTATTACAGAATGAAACCGAACTTTCTGTGCACCGAATTCAACACTTGTACTTGTACTATAAGTGAATATTAAACAAAGAACGACGAGAACCAAGAGAAAATGAAAGAAAAGCACAACACGCAGAACACGCGGAGTTGTCTTCAAGTGACAATTTTGTTTTTCGTGCGTATTTATACTGCAGCTTTCTCATTGGTTCATATGTGCGCTTATTGCGTAACATGAATCCTGATGATGGCAAAATTAATGTCGAAATATTGAATCCCAACACGATGGCGTGCATTTCAATACTTGGAGTATGTATTATACTTTCTTTTAATACTTTCTTACTTTCTGGCGTAACATGTCGTATTCGTAAATGTGAGATCTTGAGAAGAATCTGT
>NW_022713455.1:0-209 GCF_011630105.1 Anneissia japonica
CGAATCTAAAGTTTTCTTTTTCGTAACTTCGTTCGGGACCGATGACGTAGACGGCCAGTACCGATGACGTGTTGTATCTGCTTCGATATAGAACAAAGTTGGAAATAATTTCAGCACCAGTTAGTTACCTTACTGCGACCGAGCCGTCAACATGCCAAAGTGTGAACCTGGTAGTAGCAAAATAGGGGAAAACAATCGCACAAGGAAAT
>NW_022713455.1:322-522 GCF_011630105.1 Anneissia japonica
CCGGGATCGAATATATTCGTTATACATACGAGCAATGGTATAGCGGAACGTTACACGTGAAGGGATGGCTCATCAGTTGCCGTCGTAGACGCCTTGGTGGAATCAAATCGATATTGCCGAGGGCCTTTTGGGAGTCCTGCAGAGGAACAGACACGGAAAACGAACGTTACTGCCTTCAGAATGCGAGATTTTCCACACTT
>NW_022713456.1:0-1221 GCF_011630105.1 Anneissia japonica
TGGTGTTTATGAGTTGAGTACAATAGAAAGAATGTCCATTGTGGGAACTAACAATATGAGCAGCTAACATTTGTGGGAAAATGTGTCTGATTATAAAGGATGAGTTATTGCAATGTAAATGTTGTAACAAAATGGCACAAAGCAATGGCTAACTTCCTTCAGGTTTCACCACCTGATGAAGGGCGATGCCTGAAAACGTTTGTGTTTTTTACCATTAAAAGTTACGGCTACTCTACACTTTTGCTTTATGCGTTTTATTACTATTTATATATTTATCTGGCCGAACGCCCTCTTGAGGCATAGCCTTGTGTAATACAATGTTCCCGACAGGTATTTGGACCTTTTCAACCATGAAGCCTTCGTGGAATAGTGGTTATGATGATCGCCTTGTCAGCGGGAGGTCGCAGGTTCGAATCCCGTCGGAGGCATTTTATTACACAATGATTTTTCATAGGACTTTATTCGTTGAAAAGCTACAGGGTAGCCTACGATGTTCCATCATGTCCTTATTAAACACTGTATATGTACCTTTGATGATTTATATTATATTTATTCAACACTGTTAACGGCTAACTTCCTTCAATATCATATATAATATACGACAGTATTTCTAGCCGTATTTCCAGATTCATCTGGCCGAACGCCCTCTTGAGGCATAGCATTGTGTAATACAATGTTCCCGACGGGTATTTGGACCTGTTCAACCATGAAGCCTTCGTGGTCTAGTGGTTATGATGCTCGCCTTGTCAGCAAGAGGTCGCAGGTTCGAATCCCGTCGGAGGCATTTTATTACACAATGATTTTTCATAGGACTTTATTCGTTGAAAAGCTACAGGGTAGCCTACGATATTCCATCATGTCCTTATTAAACACTGTATATGTACCTTTGATGATTTATATTATATTTATTCAACAGTATTAACGGCTAACTTCCTTCAATATCATATATAATATACGACAGTATTTCTAGCCGTATTTCCAGATTTATCTGGCCGAACGCCCTCTTGAGGCATAGCATTGCGTAATACAATGTTCCCGGATATTTGGACCTGTTCAACCATGAAGCCTTCGTGGTCTAGTGGTTATGACGCTCGCCTTGTCAGCGAGAGGTCGCAGGTTCAAATCCTGTCGGAGGCATTTTATTACACAATGATTTTTCATAGGACTTTATTCGTTGCAAAGCTACAGGGTAGCCTACGATGTCCCATCATGTCCTTATTA
>NW_022713457.1:0-164 GCF_011630105.1 Anneissia japonica
GACTTTTGGACCTCGCAGAGATGAAAAAAAAAATACAAATTGATTTGAGATATGATGACGACACTTTTTAAGACCATTGTTGAAGGATAGGACCTTGCTCACCTATCTCTTAACGTTATGAGATCGAACGAAGACAGGGTGAGCTTCGTGGATAGGCTAGGTTC
>NW_022713457.1:258-704 GCF_011630105.1 Anneissia japonica
CGAAGACAACCGAAAAACCCGAATTCCGCGTCTTTCGTTACACGAAGGCGAGAGGAAACCGGGTTATCGAGTCGGAATTCGAGAACTCGCATCTCTTAACGTTGGGGGAGGGATTCGATCGAACGAAGACAGGGTGAGCTTCGTGCGTAGGCCAGGTTCCGTGACTTTTGGACCTCGCAAAGTTCAAAAAATTTATTTTAACAAATTGATTTGAGATATGAAGACGACACTTTTAGGGGCCAGTGTTGAAGGATAGGACCCTTCGAAGACAACCGACAAAACCCGAATTCTGCGTCTTTCGTTCCACGAAGACAGCGGAAATTGGGTTTTCAAGACAGAATTCGATGACTCGTATCTCTTAACGTTTGGAGAGGGATTCGATCGAACGAAGACAGGGTGGGCTTCGTGGGTGAGCTAGGTTTCGTGAATTTTGGACCTCGCAGAGA
>NW_022713458.1:0-518 GCF_011630105.1 Anneissia japonica
CTGCCAGGGTGTAATCGTTTCTGTAAATAATAAATAGACAATCAATAATTATTTCTTGATAGCCACATTATACTAATGATGTCCTTGTAAATTATTAGCACTCTACAGTAATTTTTGAAGAACATCCCATTAGAGTAACTGAACCACAATTCTGGTAGTGTATTGTTTCTGCTTTCAGTAGGTCATGCATACTGTACAACATTTGGATACATATATTTTTTTTTTTTTTAAACTATCTACAGTAACTAGGAAACAAAGAGCAACTTTTAAATAGAAAATTATTTTTTAAAATCTGTGAGATTGAGTTAAAATGTTTGGTTATTAGAATTAACATATTCACAGCACATAACATAGTCAAACAGGCAAAATAAGCTTTTGATATTTAACTTACATTATCATATCCCATGCTGATGAGGTCACCATTGATGACTGGGCTCTGTCAATGAAATAAAATAGAACAAAGCTGTAAAACAAACCATAATTTAACATTTAGAATTATTACTTAATAAAATAGTACA
>NW_022713459.1:0-1113 GCF_011630105.1 Anneissia japonica
ATTTTAAAGTTGGTTAAACTATTATTGTGTACGTTTTCAAACACTTCAGATCATCATAACTTCATAATACATTTTAGATTCAGTTCACTGCAAGTAGGTCGATGACTGTTCTATTATTGAATGGTAATTGTTATCATCGTGATGGAATAGACAATACCTGGATTTGCGTCAGGAGAATCAATTAGGGGGCCTATATGTATTTTGCCCAACCTGTCGTGAAAATGTATTGAATACGGTACTCAGTGCGTGATTCACTAATACACTTTTTGAAATCACATTTCTAAAGCAATAAAATATCGTCACGCACATATGTATTTGTGGTATTTTAAAGTTGGTTCAACTATTATTGTGTACGTTTTTAAACACTTCAGATCATCATAACTTCATGAATACAGTTTAGATTCACTTCACTGCAAGTAGGTCGATGACTGTTCTATTATTGAATCGTAATTGTTATTATCGTGATGGAATATACAATACCTGAATTTGCGCCAGGAGAATCAATTAGGGGGGCCTATAATGTGTAATTTTGCCCATCCTGTCGTGAAAATGTACGGTACTGAATACTCAGTGCGTGTGAAAACACTTGCAAAATATATTTGCAAGTTGTTCTCCAGTGGGACTCGAACCCACATTCTCCAGATCACTAGCCTGGCATCATGCCTTTAGACCACCGAGCTTGCACCTGATGGCCAGGGTTGAATTCGAGCCAAAGTAAGCAACGAGTACTATTTTTGCAAGCGTTTTCACATGTACTGAGTATTCAGTACATTTTCACGACGGGTTGGACACAATTCCACCTATGTTCTATTGATGTTGTCAATATTATAATATATCATAGATTCATGAAATGCTTAATAGGCCCTAAACGATAACATGACTTGACCATAATTTGTTCTCAATATTCTTTAATTTTTTTAACAAAATATTTTTTAGATATTTCTGAGCGTTAATGCCGTACCGTATCTGTTTTAAAAAACCTCAGAACGTATAAGCATTCAGAGTTTCGCCTGAGTAGACCCCACTAGAGCAGACCCCACTAGAGCAGACCCCACTAGAGTAGACCCCACTCTATGTCCGATCAGGTGCATTTTTACCAATTTTACCTAGGGC
>NW_022713460.1:0-650 GCF_011630105.1 Anneissia japonica
CGGCGGGATAAGCACTTTTGTGCAAAAAGTGACAATGTTAAAAAGTTAAGTCAAAATTTTTTTTTTCTTTTTTTTTAGGCAAAGTGAGATTTCCTGAAACAAACACTATTAAATTGAGAGTTTGAAGTTTTTCAAAATGTAATTTTTTTTTGTTAGGCAAAGTGAGATAGCCTGAAACAAACACTATTCCATTGAAAGTTTGAAGTTTTTCGGAAAAGTACTCGAAATATGGCGGAAAGTTAGAAAATTGAACTAAGTGCTCAACTCGGCGAGATAAGCACTTTTGTGCAAAAAGTGACAATGTTAAATAGTTGAGTCAAAATGAAATTTTTTTTGTTAGGCAAGGTGAGATAGTCTGAAACAAACACTATTCAATTGAAAGTTTGAATTTTTTCTGAAAAGTACTCGAAATATGGCGGAAAGTCAAAAATTTGCTCTAAGTGCTGAACTCGGCGAGATAAGCACTTTTGTGAAAAAAGTGACAATGTTAAAAATTTGAGTCAAAATGTAATTTTTTTTGTCAGGCACGGTGAGATAGTCTGAAACAAACACTATTCCATTGAAAGTTTGAAGTTTCTTGTAAAGTTCTCGAAATATGGCGGAAAGTCAAAAAATTTGCACTAAGTGCTCAAATCGGTGAGATAAGCACT
>NW_022713461.1:0-562 GCF_011630105.1 Anneissia japonica
CACTTAGAAACAAAAATAAAAAGAAAATACTAGATAAACGCAATTATGGTTCAACGTTATTTATTTCCTCGTTGCTACTGACAGTCTCCATTTTTGAGCGAGAAGTTACGGTAGGGAGACGATCCAACATTTTTATAAAGATTTTCGTTCGATAACGTTGACGTCATCTATTCCGAACTTAGGTGACGCCAACGATTGACAGATGTACGTCTGCAACGATGACGTAATCGGTGTCAAGTGCAGGTGTACGACGACATGGGGGTTCACCGTACGCAAAACGTCATCGGTGGAGCGAACGTCATCGCGTCTCTCTCGACGAGTATAAAAAGGTTCGTGGACCGCGTCCTCAGCATCCAACACGATGGAAAAGTCGTCGTAACCTGCCCGTTCTTCAAGGAACACAAAGTGAGGGTCTCTCGCTTTCACAACCACTTTCACAGATGCAAGTTGCGGCACACCGGCAAGCCGATCGGAATCTGCAGATACGGTTGTCTGATCTGCGGAGAGTCCGAGGAGTTAAGGGAGCACGAGGAGAATTGCCGGTGGAGGCCGGACACCACAC
>NW_022713462.1:0-1370 GCF_011630105.1 Anneissia japonica
AGAAACAAACTAATCTACTAATAAAATGACCTGCTATTTAAGATACTGTATAAAGCTGAGCCATCACTCAACAAACAAGTGCAGCATTACAATATGCATATAACGGAACAATCTGCCACGTTGTAACTTTTTAAAGTTGACACAAAATCACCTGCATTTCAATCTACCATCTCGTCAGACTATATAGGTAGTGTAGGTTCTTTTGTTATGTTTTATTTCGTTCACTGATGATATCTGTGTGATACAGAAGAAACAAATCTGATTTTTCTTTAATTAACTCTTGGTTCATTGCACTCAAATTCGTATTGCTTTTAGTTTCTATTCGATCGTTTGGGTATATCATTCATGATTTACACAACAGCAGTGATGTTTGTAAACAAGAATAGAAAAACTTCGCAAACAAGTAAGAAAAGCTGAAGTTGACATTAATTTTCTTAACACTTATTATTATTGTTATTACCTCCGCCAACGAAGTTGGCAGGAAGTTGTTTTTGCCTGTGTTAATATTTAGTTACTGTATTTATTTGTCTGTCGGCATATTTGTTGTGAACAGCCTACAGCCCATAGTTTTTATGAGAAATTCGTCAAACTTGGCTACAATCTTCCTTTACATAAGATCAGGACACGGAACTAGGGGGTGTTGTGTGTAATGTGTGACCGGAAATGGTCTGCCAGTTTGTTGTTAACATGCACCAGTGATGGAGTACAGCAAGATGAAACTATTTATGTAATGCATGAATATAGTTCGGGGTTTGTCGGGTAGTGAAATGATTATTGTACATTTTAAGTGCTCCATCCATGCATAAGTGTAAACTAAATTACGGTGATTAATTAGCGAAGATATGGAGAGAAAAATATTTCGAAGTTCCCTCTTTCCAAGGGGGATGCAAATGCTTTGTCAAAATGAGTACGCCGCGGTACTCATTTTCATAAAGGAACACTCAGCCGGTTAGCTATCAATATGCAAATTTATATGAACACCTGGGAAGGACAGCGCAATCACGTTCTGTTGCCTGGCAAACGTCAGTACTGTAGCGTTGGGGGGGGGGGGCTACGGTGTACTGTGTATAGCGGGGGACGATGAAGCATAATATGACTAGGCCTAAGTAGACAGCATGCAATATGTGATATTAAATTAAAATAAGAAAAAAAAAATTAACTAGGGCCTAAGAATCATAGTTGCAGACATACCTTGTGTAAGTATTATATGCTAAATATGCGGCTCTTGTAGTCCTAGCTAGGCAAGGCATTCATGTGCAAAGCAGCGGTGTTTGTTTATCCATGAAAAAAGCACGCCGGGAAAGTTTACCAGGAAAAGGTGACGTAATCTAGCTTATGACGTATACATGCTAACTATAGGTAAGTGTGAC
>NW_022713463.1:0-6293 GCF_011630105.1 Anneissia japonica
ATTCTATTGTTTTTTCCTGGGACAGCCAGATTATATATTGACCTAGAAATTTGTTTTCAATAATATTTTTCCACTGATTAATATACTGTATAGCAAATTTATCTATAGCTGGATATCTGGGTATATATTTTAAAACGTGAGGAAGAAACATGTTTTTAAAAATTTAAATAAGTACTATAGGACCCAATAGTTAACTGTTTCATTGGCCTGATATTTTTCAAGATAGTTGAACCGCAGCATCAGATAAGGTACATTAAGCTTCAATTAATACCAAAAGAGAAAAAAAAAAATTCTATATGTTATATGCATGGAGTTACTCTATCCATGGTGTATGTACTGTACAGTATGAGGAATGAACAAAATGTAAAGTGCTGTATGAATACCCTCAGAAATGATTTTGGATGTTTTATAAAACTGATTACTACTTTGGCGTATTACTTACTTTCAGCAGTCTTTTCATAAGGTGACTGGTTATCGATATCAGGTTGATCAAGTCTCAGGACCCTCAATGTTTTTCGGTTAATACTGTAGCTTGTTCTGATCAATTTTCAGTAAAAACATTCTTGTTGGCAATTTTCAATCAAAATTCTTTTCTTTTTAATCTGCACTGTGATCTTCTGCCATTAAAGTAGAATGAGTACATTAGGTAAGAGTCCATCTCAAAAGATATAGTAAGTCCGATATATGGAATTCTCAAAACAAGTCCAGACCAGGTGTTAAGCAAAACTCCAAATCAGTAGTATTCGCCAGTCCAGAGAACATCGATATTCTTTTAACACAACAGCATTCCAAGACAGCGTTGATGGAAGGTCTTTATGCGCTTTGTCTGTATTTGAGTTGTATTCCAAACCTCTCAGTTATATAATTTGTCAGTACAGCTCTGTAGATGCGAATCTTGTAAAGGTTTGTATGTTGTGAATGTTCCATAAATTTCTTAAGAAAAAAAATCAAAAACAACAAGTTATATTTAAATACGAATATTCCTCAAAAAATACTCTCACTCTCTCTGTCTCTTGGCCTGCCTACTGTACTAATGCTATCTGGCGGTGGTTCGTTCGTCAACAATATACTAAGGGTAAGCCATAAAAAGTATTATGAATTTAGATTGTGAATGCAATATACAGTACATACTATATAATATAATTAATTATAATTTACAATACCATATAATAATCATTTAAAAATAGTATATTTTATTATTTTTTTTTAATTTTTTCAAGAAAATAACATACAGTATAGGCATGGCCTATATGGTGAGTTGGATAACCGAGCGGTAAAGGGAGGGGAACCTCCGTGCTGTGGCGGATTTAGAGGGGGCGTAAGGGGCGTACGCCCCCTCTATTTTTTGTAAAAAAAAAAGGAATTGTGTAAAGTTTATCAGAAAATTACCAAGGTAAATAGTAAAAATCAATCAAATATAACATCTAATTAATAAAGGTGCTAAAGATTTAAGGGAGATTAACCCCCTTGCATCCCTACCAGAGGCTCTTTCCTGACATTCCCACTCAGTTCGCACATTTACGCCCCCTCTTTTTTGCGAGGCTGGATCCGCCCCTGTCCGTGTACAGTTATAATATCGGATCGGTTAGAATGGCACATACGCCTATGTTCTGGTTTTCAAACAGTTCTTCACGGATAAGGACTATAAACCATAGGTCCAGTTTAATTACCTTTGAGACGAGTAGGGGGTTAGCCCCTACTGAAGAGTGCCGCTGGTACCGGTTTACCGGGTAGCTCAGACACGTAGAGACCCTTAGGGGAGAAGCAAGTTACATAGAGTAAGAGCCATCCACACCTTGAATGCTTTGAGACCATTTTGGTGTGAAGCGCTTTATATAAATCTATTTACTAAAATGTTCACATTAATCATCGTAGAAGCTACAAAGCCTTAAAATATGTTGGCTATTTTACAATAAGTTGTCTATTTTGTCATTTCTACCTGGTCATTTTGCAACAAAAATGAGCAAATTGGTGGCGAAACAATTACTTGAAGCTACAGTAACAAATCACCTCAGCCCCAAAATAAAGGACCCTACAGTACCCTGCCAATATGCCAGGATTAACAGGCTGGAGCCATAGAGACCAGCCCAGACTAGGGCCTACGTCTGTAACATTTTAATGTTCAATCGCAAGTTGGATAGGGCCGGACTTACCCAGCCCTGACGGGGCAGTAGGCACCTAAATATTTATGTACTTTAATCCTCAACCCTACCTACTTATGCAGACTGAGCTAGGCCTAACTTGAGCCTCCTCAGGCCTATGTCCTATGTCCCAATGTAGGCCTAGCTAGGGGCCAGGCCTAGCCTAGCGGGTCATACTATTCTAATTACGAAGCCTAGGACAGGCCTGTAGAGGCCTAAGCTAGTAGGCTGGATAGAGTCTGACAAAGCATTCTTCTTGTTGACTGTGTCGTTGAAGAGTTCTGGAAAAAAACATTCTAGGCCTACCTGTATACTGTAGTTTTATATATTTTCTTAATTTTGAAATACACAAAAGCAAGTCCATACTCCATGATGGTATCGTGTACTACTGTATCGCTAGGCCCATGTCTTGTCCTTACACAAAAGTAAATCTTCCATTTGTTGGGGGGTTTTAAAAATACATAGAAAAGCAGTATATAATTATAAGCTTGTTAACACTATATTTTAATTTTATACAAATATTTTATTTAATTAATATTAAGACTTGTTTCAAACACTAAAAATCCATTATTGGAGTAGTGGGTTACGCCCTCTCGGTATGCCTATCTGATAGTACTAGAGAGAAGGTTAAGAAGTGGTTACTTGCTAACGGAGATCATTAATGATCAATGACGAAAGTTAACAGATAGTCAATTGCATTCTTTTCACAAGTTAACAATTACGTATGTACTAAGTGCAGAATCGGGTGGTAAAGACGAGTTATGGGTCCGGGGGCGAGAAAATGTTGGAGGCATCTGGCATATCAGTAAATTAATTTTGCTCATGGAAGTGGGTTACCTACGAGGCTCCCTTGAGATAATTCTTATGTGACTATTTAACAAAACTAATATTTTGCACACGTATTTAACTTGAATACGTGCAACGTATGAATTGTCTATTCATAAATCGTCATTTGCGTATTGTGCATTTCATAAGCCTGCATAAATCACATGGTTAATCCCATGTAGCTTTGCCAATAGAAATAAGCATTATCAGACAATCATTTAATCAATCGTTATCAGGCCAGGGGCGGATCCAGGCAGAACGGGGGTTATCACTAACGCCCCAAAAATAGAGAAGGAACAAAAGAAGAAAGTCATGTAAAATGGGAGCATGACGTTACTGTGGGCCTACTCCAAAGCAAACTAATTTTCTATTTGAATTCATCAGTGTCTACGGTCCCAAGCATTTCCCACAGACGTGAAAGTAGCGCATGCGCAAAATATGGTCTATAAGAAGGGTTACAGATACAAATTATTTTTATTATCCAATAATTTTTGGAAATTACATAAAATTTATTTGGAACCTCCATAGTAAAAATTTCTGTAAATTTGCCAATGAGTGTGTTTGTGGCAACAATTAAAAAAGCATCAGACACCACTAATTTTATTTCAACGTTGTATGCATCGGGACATTTTATAGGAGCGATGTATTGCCATTCCTGACGTGAGTAAGTTCCAAAATACTTTTAGGGAAATCTCAATTCGATGGGAATTGAGCCCATTACCTCCAGATAGCAAGGGTGGTGTAGTAAGACCCTTAGTTCCAGGTTTTCGATACAGTGTTGACATGTGTTCTTAAGCTTTCCTTAACTGAATCTTAATTTTGCTTTCTAGTGACAATGAGCAACACGCATGACCTACTGTATTTTATTTATTTATTACATATTCGGCACAACAAATCAGAAAATGGCCAGAGAAGTGCCAAGAGGACATTCTGCAAACCGTACGGTTAAAATTGGTATTAAAATACCAAGAGAACAAAGAATGATTAAAAACTAGAATACAAATGATTGAAATACGGTTTAAAATTGGAATAATTACAAAATGTAAAAATTAAAGTATAATTATACAGGATGTTTAAACCGTAAAAGTTAAAAAAGGGTGAAAAGGGCATCTTCAAGGGGTGGAGAAAGATTTTCCACAGATGGATATTTTCCCCTTGTTTCCCGGTGGGTACGCCTGCAGAGAATATCTGGCGGCTTAGATCAAAGGAGTATGAACACTTTTTGAAGTGGAGAAGGGGTTGTTGTGAGTCTGTTCATTATATCTTCCTTTTTATTCTTGTCTTTATTTTTCTCTTCTCTTTTTATTTTCCTTGTTCCGTTCCTTTTCTTTTCCTCTTCTTTCTCTTTCCCTCCCTCTCCCCTCTTTCTTTTCCCTTATTACCTAACCCGGTACGACGGCTTGGTCAGCCCGGTAAAAACCGTCAGTTGGGGGCAGTCTGTCACCCCCCCCCCCCCCCTGTTACCCCCCCCGCCTGTTACGCCACTGTAGGACTAATTTGGTTCGGCCCCATGGCAGATTTAGCGCCAAGTGAACTCAGCGCATTAAATACATCGTCATCTTCAAATACTGTTTCATCTGTTGCCGGAACAGTACTATCTTCTCCTAGTAACTGTTCAAAATCATAGTGTTCAGACGAATTGAACACTGTTCTAAAGTGAGATGAGGATGCCTCCGCAATATCAGACGGTGAAGAGGTCTATTCCTATTGCAAGCAAATGTTTGTGGCGCTGAAGGCACCTTCATTGCGCGGACGTAAGACCAAAATCCCCGCGAAGATTTCTGTCTTTTCTGAAGAACGATATAGCCACCTGGAGTAGTTCACCGTCAAATATATGGGAGTCCAACCAAGTTTCACATATAGCAACTATCGAATAATTGTTAGATGATAACATCGTATTTAGATCAGATTTAGATTAGATCTTTGGCAAGATGCTCCTTGCGTTTAAAGATATGGCGGACAAAGATGACCTTCGATGTTGACCAACGGATAGGTGAAATGGAATCATCCGATTAATTAGATAAATCCGATGAATTAGAGAATGACGTAGCAGATGTATCAAAGAATGAATCAGGTAACTGAGGCAGGCTAGTAACTACATGTCCATATAGCATCATTCGTTGAGCGAAGCAAAAATTCAGGGTAGGATAGGCCACTGCATTTATGAAACTCATTATTGCAAATACAACAGCGGATACGACATATATTTCGAGAAATTCGTTTACAACATTCGCCACAAGATCGCTTCGGATTCGAAGATACTTGGGCGGAGTTTGGAGAAGGAACATTACAAAAAAAAAAAAAACGAATCCGGCAGACTGCATTCTGTCAGGAGCTGAAAAGTCTGGTTTGATATTCCACTGCATTTCTTGTGAAAACACCTTTTATGTTTTTAGCAATCGTACGATGTATGGCTGATAATTTTTCTTTATTTTGTCAGGTCCAGGTGATTTCACTTTATTTGACAATAGACTGATATTATTTCCACTCACAATAGTGTAGTCGCAATATTACTAATACAAACGTGAAAGTTAAAAAGGGGAGAAAAGCAAAAATCTCTTGATTGACTCTTTAAAAGTCGTGTACAGTACTTGCAAAAAGACTAAATTAATCATTGTTTTAAGTTTGAATATCGTGTTAATAATAATAATAATAATAGGCCTTATAATAATATAATATGCCTATTAATAATAATAATAATAGGCCTTAATAATATAATATGCATATTAATAATAATAATAATAAAGATTTGTAAAGCGCAAACATCTTCACCTACATAGGCCTTATAATAATATAATATGCCTATTAATAATAATAATAGGCCTATTAATAATAATAATAATAGGCCTTAATAATATAATATGCATATTAATAATAATAATAATAATAATAATAATAATAATAATAATAATAATAATAAAGATTTGTAAAGCGCAAACATACATAGGTGCTGGACAGTGTCAAACAAGCAGTAGAGAAAAAAACAAGATACATATCACAAAAAGAAAATGTAACAAGACTCATCATTTTATTACTTTACCTTCTCATTTTTTAACCACAGTTATACCAATGTCTTTCGATATTTCCTTTTCTTTTCTTTCTCTTTCTTACATTTTCCTTTTTTGTCATACGCTTCCTTATCTTTTTCCTATTCTTTCTTATGTTTCCTTTTCTTCACTCAAAATTTTAAAAGAATCGTACTGATTCACAAATAGAATCCTGCAGCGGTGCCTAAATGCATTCTTCATTAGAATCAAATTGATGATGGGTGACGATCATTTTGATTCAGGACTAGAATCAAATAGGTATGAACCTGTCTCTTATACA
>NW_022713463.1:6561-10538 GCF_011630105.1 Anneissia japonica
CCCCCCCTTCGGGCAAATCATGGCGCCACCCCCTGATACGCTCCATTCACTGGGAATCTTTTCATTTTCTAATATTTTTTTTAAAATATACATCAACTGGGCTGACAAGTCATGCTAGCAATAATTGTATATTGTTAGCCAATACATGGTGGTCCCAAACATGTTTTTTCTTCAAATATATTGTTTTGTGTTTCTGGATGCTTTAAGTATAAAATGTGCCATTTGCAATTGCATGTGTTCTAATTTATTTATGACTATCCTGCTTAGTGAGCATCAAACATAGTTGCCATTTCTGGCATAATTATGCTTTTTGGCATAATTTGGAGGGCCACAGCATCTGGCATTATGCCGCGGCATAATTTAGTCGTTTTTAGCATAATTTCATGTTTTTTGGCATAATTTCATGTTTTAAAAAACCAAAAAAAATATATCCCAGGAAGAATACTTCTTTTTTCTTAAAATTTTGGGCGATCTCACTAAAAATCACTAACTTTACTGCTAGGTCTAGAGGTAGACTAAAGGTCTAGAATTGACAAAGTTGCTCCATTTGAGAGATCAGGGAGCTTATTGGATCCCCAGATAAGTAGACGATTTAGACGAAAACATTATGAAAAAAGGGGTATTTTTTTAATTACATATGCAGTAAGTGATCTATATTAATATTACGTGTATCACTTGGTGTTATTTTTTTTCACAGAAACAACGAAAATGTTACAATGTCGACTTGGTTTGAGATAAGTTTCTCTTTAACGCTTGTTGTTTCTATATATATTTTATTATTGAATAAATTGAAGGGAGATTTATGAAATAAATATAGTCAATAGATTAGTTTTTCATACATTTGTTTTCCTGTCTGTTACGTTTCCATTTATCTTGAATGTTCTGATCATGTTTATAATTTGATAAATGAACATACTGAATGATAAATGATGAAAGAAAATGAAGGAAATATATAGTATTTTCATATTTATTTTCCACATAAAATTTTCAATATATTTATAATTAAAGACCGTACATTTTAATGGCCCATTTCAGGCTTCTTTTATATTCATAAGCCCGACAAACTGACTCTTTCTAGTCCTATTCTATAGTTGCGCTAGAATTTAATTTCCCACAAACTAGATTCCCATGGTACTCTTGAGGTGAAGCAGCACAAGGTTTGTATTTTCTTGTTTGTTTTATTTCCATTTTTGATACAGTAAAATTATATTCAAATTACTTGTAATTAATAACAATCGTAAAAAAAACTTAAAACAACAATTATACTAAAAAAAAAAAAAAAAAAAAAAAAAACAGGCCTACAAAGAATATTAGGCCTATGATAGTCAAACATCGTAAAAAAAAGACAAAATAAATAAAATTAATACCCAGTCTGAAACACGCACCAAAAAAAACTTTAAAAATACAGAACCCTTTAAAAATTACTTTCCAAACATAAAGCACTAGTGCGTATATCGGCGTTCCATACTGAAGCTGTTTATTACGACCGAAATGCATAACAATACGGCGCGACGAAATGATCGGTATTCTAGGCTATCCGATCATTTCGGTCGCGCCTTCATTTCTGTCGCGCTATTAATTTCGTTATGCATTTCGGTCGCGGTGTATGGCGCGCCGACGCACAGTGGGCCAGAATTGTTTCAAAGTGTGCCAAAAGTCAATACTCATAAGAAAATACTGATTATGTTCATGTTAAGACTGTTTTAGGGGTTTTCAAACCTGCTGAATTCAATTAAACTATTTTTAAATATGTATGACGTCATCAAATTACTGTTTTTTGATTGGATTAGTAAAATATTCATTGTAATACCTAGGCAGATTCATATTACCTTGGTTATTAGAACATATGAGGGGTTTTCTAACCTGTAGATTTCAACGCAAGCATATTTAAATATGTATGACGTCATTAAAGTATTTTTTTTTGGACGACGTAAAATTTAAGATCTATACAGAATAACTCGCCAGAGCTCAGTATGACACGAACGAGGGTTTCCAGACCGGCAAATTCAAATTAGAACATTTTACACTTTATGTGACATTATTAAAATACATTTCTTCAAAGAAAAGGGTGGAAGGTGGAGTGTTAAGAAGACACCTGCAGTACCCCCTTAGTCCACGTCCACCCCATCAATCAGCCCTCACCAGTGAAAATAAGCACAAAAGATCACGGTCAAACAGACTGAATTTACCTAATATCGCTATAACTTGCGTGAGCAATAATTGTTGTATTTGAATGGATGCTAAATAAATAAATGAAATAAAGAAATTAAATGAGCGGTCCCACTTCATCGGGCATTTACCCCCCATCACTCACCTTGGGATGCCCTTATAATCTCCAGAGGCAATTTGGCTTCAGATTTAGGATGGAGTAAAAATGTTTTTAAACAAATAAATAAAAAGATAAAAACAAAAGAGAAAGTGTCGGAAAAAAATGATTCCTAGAATAATTGACCTCAAAATGAAAGAAGGGCGAGGTCCTCCCCGGAAAAATGTTGTTTCCTAAATGGCGAGAAATGAGATTTCCCGACTTTTGAGGTGTATTTTAATGACAATTAAGTTTTTTAAAGTTCAAGATTTTCCCTCCCTTGAAAACAGTCATGTCAAATTTGTCATTCTTATTACAGTAAACAGGCCTATGTGTGTATAAAAAAAAAAGGAGTAGTTGCATACGTAGGCCTATTTTGTTTATGTTCTCAACTTCTGAAATTTTGGTTTCCCTCTCTTGACGTTTCTTAATGAATCAATGAACCCTAAGAAGGAACCGGGGAAGAGGCGGAATCATGTTAGCCCCTGGAAAATTTTGATTCCTAGATTGCGGGAAGTGAGCTTTTCAGACTTCTGAAGTATCTTTTAATGACCTTTAATAAAAACAAAATCAAGGTTACCCTATTGAAAACGGTCAGGTATTTTTTTCTGATTTTTAATACGGTGTGTAGAGGTATAAATATGATTAATTGCTTACGCATTCTTTTTTTTTTCTTTTCTTTTCTTTTTTCTTTTTTTTTTTTTTTTGAAACGGGGTCCTCCCCCATTAAAATCTTGATTGAGCATTTCCGACATTTAATTGTCCAATTGTAACACAAAATTCAATAATCAGCTTACGGGTCCTGGAAAATCTAGAATTATTTTTTAAATATTTATTTATTTAATGTTTTTGTCCAAGGGGGTGTGGTCAGGACCCTGACGCCTCCAGATCCACCAATGATGTCCCTCCCTAATTCACTCCTAGATATGACACTGGAAATCGAGTGTACTTGTTTTTACATTTGGCACCCAATGGCTGCAGGAATGATTTTATCGTATACCTTAATTAAAAAATGGCGCTTTTGTAGGGGGGAGGGGGGTATATTAAAAGAGAACTAGCAAAATGATTTTTTGTTCTAGAGGAGATTTTTGATATGCCATTAATAATAGAATCAACATTTAAAATCGTTTTTTGGCAAATATTTATGAAGTTATAGGCCACTATATACGATTTGACCGTGACGTCACTGGCGAAAAAGTAATAAAAAAATCGTGTAAATAGCGCTGCGTAGGGTTACAGCATGCACGCAAAGATTGTACGCGGCGGATACCCTACGCGGTTTTATTTACACGATCTTTTGTTACTTTTTTCGCCAGTGACGTCACGATTAAATCGTATATAATGACCTATAACTCCATAAGAAATTGCCAAAAAGCGATTTTAAGGTTGATTATATTATAAATGGCATATCAAAATTCCCCTCTAGAACAAAAAATCATTTTGCTAGTTCTCTTTTAAATCGCTTGCTAAATGCAGGGTGGCAGATATTGGCAGCTAAACTTGGCATTAACGTAAAGCTTTGGCTCTGCCAGAAATGTTGATGTCAAAAGCATGACGGAAATCGCCGGCAATTCTAACTTTTAAGTTGGTTTTATGAAAAAAATGTTTTTAAGCGTTTTTGGCTCATATTTAATGTCCTTTATTCTAAAAATATACCAATAATGTCATTTTT
>NW_022713463.1:10568-12700 GCF_011630105.1 Anneissia japonica
TATAATTTAGGATGTTCTCGACCTCAAACAACCTTTAAAAGTTGAAGTTGTCACATTACCTATTTTCGACTTTTGGCACACTTTGAATTGATTCTGGCCCACTGTGCGACGGTGCGACCGCAAATCTGGAGCAAGGGAGCTAAGCAGTATAGTATTTTTATAAACACAAAACTTACATAAAACATTAGTTGACTAACAATTATTTGTATTTGCAATAATATTATTATTATTATTATTATTATATTCGTATAGGCCTATAGACAGCAAAAAAAAAAAATCCTGCCCGACCCCGATTCTCAAAAAACATCTTATGGGCAATATATAGATTTTTTCTACCTTTATGGGTGTATATTTAACGCGAGTAGGCCTGCAATCGTTGGTGGCGGTGTTTAGAGCCACATTTTTGCAGTTTTGGCATATTATGGTCCAATCTGGCATAATTTGAGCCAGGCCACGGCATACTTTAAATTTTATCGCTGGTAACGCTGATGTGGAGTGACAAACTTTCTCATTATGGTAATTGTTCACAGAAAGGTCACTCAGACGGGGTCATTGAGCTATCGGAACCCCAAGCTACTGGAATTCTGTAATGCCTACATTTGCCTCACTATTAGAGCAATTTTTCGTTTTCGTATTTTCCGAGAAATTTTTTTTCGCGATTTTAGTATTATCTCTTTAAATTGATATATATAAACATATAACCAAGAGGAAATTTTTTTCCCCCGGAGCTGGCCTTTAAATCACTGGCAGAACAAATTGGCTCAAACAAAAAGAGATTCTGGAGTTGGCTAAAATGTAAACATAAGTCAAATGGGTTTCCTTCAGTTATGTTTCAGGAAAATATTTCTGTTGAATCTAATTCTGATAAAGTGACTTTATTTAACACTTTTTTCCATTCATTTTTTAGTGATCACTCTTTGTATAGAACACAAGATTGTCCGGATCTTCCTGATTATTTAATTGACAATATGTCAACAATGGTGGTAGATAGGCATTCTGCTGAAGTAGCACTCAGAAATATTAATATTAATAAAGCCATTGGCAATGATCAAATCAGCAAAACTGTTCTTAAAGCAGCCACATCTCCGCTCTCGTATGCATTTTACAAAATGTTTCAGTTCTCCTTAAATTCAGGAATTTTCCAGCTACATGGAAATTTGCTAACGTCTCACCAATTCACAAAAGTGGTTCGAAAAAGGAAATGGAAAATTACCGTCCTTTATTTCTGCTGCCTACTTCATCAAAATTATTTGAACGAATTGTTCATGATGCGGTTTATAATCATTTAAGTTCAGTTATTACACCAGTTCAGCATGGATTCATCCCTTGAGATCGTGTCAGATCATTTGACTCAGTTCCCCATAATTCCCTTGTTTATAAGATTTCAAAGTTTGGTATATCGGGTAATCTTTTGAAGTGGTTTTCAGATTATTTAACTGATAGGCAGCAGAGGGTTGTCATAAGTGGAATTTGCTCCGAGTGGATTCCTGTACTTTCTGGAGTTCCTCAGGGGTCAATTCTGGGCCCCTTGCTCTTAATCTGTAAATGATCTTCTTTCTGTGTTTAAGTTTTCACATTCGCTTTTGTTTGCTGATGACTTAAAACTATTTAAAGAAATTTCATCACTTTAGGATACTCATTTATTACAGGATGATTTGAGCTCACTTACGAGATGGTCAGAATCTTGGAAACTTTCCTTTAAAATAAAATGTAAATCATTATGTATCACGCTGAAAATAAAACCTATTTTATTTACATATAAGGTGAATGACCAGGAATTAGATTGTGTTAGTTTTTAAAAGTATCTGGGGGTTTTAATTGACAATAAGTTAAATTTTTGTTTACATGTTAATTATGTAGTGTCGAAGGCAAATAAGATGCTCGGGTTGATGTGAAGGAATTGTAGATTTATGAACAATGGTGGGGCATTAACTTCATTTTACCGTTCAATCGTGCGCCCCCACCTGGAATATTGTTCAGTTGTTTTTAGTTCAATTTCTGTCACACAGGCTCAGCGTATTTCTAATGTTCAGAATTTCCCCTTAGCGGCAGTATTTTCGCCTTAAGGTATTATTTCTAACCCTTTCCATTGATATCATTTCCCCCTATGGTAGTATATAGTCATATATATA
>NW_022713464.1:0-1593 GCF_011630105.1 Anneissia japonica
CCCAGAGACCCCTCCCCCTTGTAATGACCTGGCTACAGGCCTGCGTTCGAGCTTGAAAAATTCGAATGTAGGTAAGAATGGCCCCGGAAAAAATGGCCCCAGAAAAAATGGCCCCGGAAAAAATGGCCCTGGAAAAAATGGCCCCGGTAAAAATGGCCCCATAAGACAGGTAGGTAGAAATGGCCCCAATGAAAAATTCGGTAATAGAAATGATATATTTTTTTTTAAATCTTCAAATATTTAAATACTGTATAAGCAAGAATTGAATCAAGAAATAAAAAATGGCCCTCAGTTATAAAATTCAAGAAAAAAAAATTAATAATAAATAAATGCTGTAAAATACCCTGTAGTGAAAATTTAATTAATAAATCAACATAAAGAATATACATAAAATAAAATAGTTTTTAGCTCCTATGAATAGCTCTGGGAGTAGGTCTAAGTATTTTTTAAAATTATTAATATTTTTAGATATTATTACTATATTTGCGGTCAATTATTAATATTATTATTATTATTAATGGCTCTGATGGGAGGCTCTAAAACATTGATTCGGCACCAGTTTTGAACGACGAACTTGCAGGGAATGTTTTTTTGTGAAATTTGAAATAAAATTTTCCAATAACGTGGCGACTACCAACTATGGGGACTTTCAGAGGCCTAGCTTTTCGCAGTACGTATTACTGTCATGGATAACATCAACAATAAATCTAAATTGCTAATGAGCACAAACATTTTAAAACGGAAAAAAACACGAAATTTTTATATTGAAAACAAGTCCAAGTATTAAATATCTATTTTTTTAAAGAATTGGAACCTCTGGATGGCCAGAAATGACACTCTCAAGACTGTGACAGGCATGTCACATTTTTATTTTTTTATTCCGACGACCTGTCAAATTGGGGTGGAGGGGTCCTGATGTGGTTTGGGATGTATGTAATTTTGTAATCTAATACACTGTGATTGTGTAAGTGACAACTAAGTACAATTCAATTGGTCAATTTTAAAAAAAAAAAGATTTTTTATTGGTTGAGAATCTATGCTGTAGCCAATAAATAAAAGCCTTTTGTTTTGAAATGCCATATAAACAACATGTATAAAAGTCCAGGTGTTATTTATCTCTTGTTTATTTGGGAATAATCATCTATTTTATGGAATAAATACAGAGTTCCTTCATTATATTAAAGTTTTGGTTTGTTTATTTAGTTATGTAATCAGAAACTACAGTTACACCTTATTTTACGAGAACCTTAATTGGTTTATTTGTTATTTCATTTGTTTTATGAAATGACAATAATAATAATAATAATAATAATAATAATAATAATAATAATAATAATAATAATAATAATAATAATAATAATAATGGCAATAAATGGTTATAATACTGTAACTTACAAAGCAACTTTTAAAAAATATTAACATTGCATGCGTTAAAAAAGATGCTGTTAAATAAGTATTAGAAACTTTTTAGTAGGAATACATATATACAGTACAGTAAAATGTACAATAGTCAGCGAGTTCGTCAAAAAAGGTATAAAAAAAGTCTCGCCTTGGGTAGCATCTTTTTAAAGAAAATAATTAATTTCATTTAAA
>NW_022713465.1:0-1353 GCF_011630105.1 Anneissia japonica
AGGATTAACAACGAAAGACAAAACATCTACAGTCGATGCAACAACTGAAGAATCCACAACTGAAAGAGAAACAACTGTGGATTCTACAACGGATTCATTAACAACGGAGGAAAAGACAACGGTTGATGCTACTACTAAACAATCAACAACCGAAGAGAAGACAACTGTTCATATAACAACCACTGAATCAACAACGGAGGAAAAGACAACACCCTATGACACCACTGTGGAACAAACAACGACGCAGAGCACAACGGTTGATTTAACAACTGAAGGATTAACAACGAAAGACACAACATCTACAATCGATGCAACAACTGAAGAATCCACAACTGAAATAGAAACAACTCTAGATTCTACAACGGATTCATTAACAACGGAGGAAAAGACAACGGTTGATGCTACTACTAAACAATCAACAACCGAAGAGAAGACAACTGATCATATAACAACCGCTGAATCAACAACGGAAGAAAAAACAACACCCTATGACACCACTGTGGAACAAACAACGGCGCAGAGCACAACGGTTGATATAACAACTGAAGGATTAACAACGAAAGACAAAACATCTACTGTCGATGCAACAACTGAAAAATCCACAACTAAAATAGAAACAACTGTAGATTCTACTACGGATTCATTAACAACGGAGGAAAAGACAACGGTTGATGCTACTACTAAACAATCAACAACAGAAGAGAAGACAACTGTTCATATAACAACTGCTGAATCAACAACGAAAGAGAAGACAACACCCTTTGACACCACTGTGGAACAAACAACGATGCAGAGCACAACGGTTGATATAACTACTGAAGGATTAACAACGAAAGACAAAACATCTACTGTCGATGCAACAACTGAAGAATCTACAACTAAAGTAGACACAACTGTAGATTCTACAACGGATTCATTAACAACGGAGGAAAAGACAACGGTTGATGCTACTAATAAACAATCAACAACTGAAGAGAAGACAACTGTTCATATAACAACCGCTGAATCAACAACGAAAGAGAAGACAACACCCTATGACACCACTGTGGAACAAACAACGACGCAGAGCACAACGGTTGATATAACAACTGAAGGATTAACAACGAAAGACACAACATCTACAGTCGATGCAACAACTGAAGAATCTACAACTGAAATAGAAACAACTGTAGACTCTACAACGGATTCATTAACAACAGAGGAAAAGACAACGGTTGATGCTACTACTAAACAATCAACAACCGAAGAGAAGACAACTGTTCATATAACAACCGCTGAATCAACAACAAAAGAGAAGACAACACCCTATGACACCACTGTGGAACAAACGACGACGCAGAGCACAACGGTTGA
>NW_022713466.1:0-803 GCF_011630105.1 Anneissia japonica
ACAGCTTACGGGGCAAGTGCCCAGGGGCCCGGGCCCAGTCTGCTAGTCTATTTTTTTTTATATTTAAAAAAAGTCTTATTCCCTTCACGATGAAACTAACCAGGGATATTTTGCTTTAATATTACTAAATAGACTAGCCATAATATCGTAGAACTTCGAAGAAAAACATCTTGTCATCTTCAGTCACTTGTGGCATTGACAGTTGTCTCTCCCTTGTTGGGGCCGGGCAGCAAATCTGCCCCGGACCCTATGGTCGTTCTCGGCGACCCTGAATGGGTAGCACAGTCTTGTAAATGGATAGCACAGTCTTACAGATGGGTAGCACAGACTTTCAAATGGGTAGCACAGTTGGTATCGCAGTTTTTCAAATGGGTAGCACAGTTTTTCAAAATAGGTATCGCAGCTTTTTGTAAATGGGTAGCACAGTCTTGCAAATGGGCAGCACAGTCTTGTAAATGGATAGCACAGTCTTACAAATGGGTAGCACAGATTTTCATATGGGTAGCACAGTTGGTATCGCAGTTTTTCAAATGGGTAGCACAGTTTTTCAAAATAGGTAGGCCTATCGCAATTTTTTGTAAATGGATAGCACAGTCTTATAAATGGGTAGCACAGACTTTCAAATGGGTAGCACAGTTGGTATCGCAGTTTTTCAAATGGGTAGCTCAGTCTTGTAAGTTGATAGCACAGTCAAAAATGGTTAGCACAGACTTTGGGGAGTACAGTTTTCCAAAAGGCATCGCAGTTTCTTGTAAATGGGTAGCACAGTCTTGCAAATGGGTAGCACAGTCTTACAAATGGGT
>NW_022713467.1:0-1269 GCF_011630105.1 Anneissia japonica
ATGTACGGTTGGGTAAAATTTGTGTGGTGGTTGAAAAATACAGGGGAGTCTTTATGGCCCAAAATAGTGATTTCAGAGCACATTGGTAATGTAATTCGACAAGCAAATTACAGTAAAATTTTTAGCAAATTTCTTTGAAAAAATATCGTAGGCATAGGGCCTAGCTAGGTATACAGTATTTTCATTTTACAGTAGTTTGGAAGGATATCGGAAGTGGGGGTGCTGGCAGTGGCCTGCTAAGGACTACAATTTATTTGAAAATATCTTGGGTCCGATCCTCCACACCAGTTGGGCCCAATCGTCTGTCACCCGAAGTTTTCATTACGATTATCAAGAACGTACACGGTCTAGGCCCTGGGCTAGGCTTAGCTTGCTGTCGTCACTCTGCTACATATACTATTACCGCATAACAAAGAAAGCGACCCACGTGGTGCATTCTTAAATATTACACACATTATTTAATTGTATTAGACGATAACACGATAACACGATATCATTGATTGAACGATCTAACTATCCTCGCATCGCAGTAATACTGAACTAGGCCTAGCTTAGGCCTCATGTTTTTGTGGAAAGGTAGATTCGTTATGTACCCGACAGTCGGCTGCCTTTATATTTTCACCTGTTTTCAGTTTGCATTCAAAGGGTACATTGCTGCAGAGCCAACTGCCGGGGATATAGTACTGTACCTTCATATGACTACTCATACGTAAAAATATACGAAAAAAATGTCGCATGGACTAAGTAATAAATGGAGATCTAAATGAAAAAACGTTGCATTTCAGCAAGTATTATAACATTTTACTTTTATTTTAGGCCTTCTTCACAATACCTATGCCTGCAGCAGTTGATTTTTTTTGCCGTAAAACCAAAATAGTTTCATCCATGCCGACATTCCGGCCGGTTAGCGTGAGCCCTGACTGAACTCTGCAGAAACTTCACATCGATCTTCGCATCGCGATGTAAAACAAAATGTCGGAAAACTTTTCTTTGACGCATGCGCATTTGCATAAATGTCTACACACACACACACACACTACACACAATAAAAAACATAGGAAATAGCAAAAGTGAATACAATAGTTCCTATTGCATTACATGCATAGGAACTAAAAAGTGGTCTGGTCAAGTAGTTGCAGTTGCGACACTCTGTTTTACACAGTGTCCTGACCACTGGATAAGTCCATTCCAGAAAACATTCCGTCATCTGTATGAAAATTTCAGTACATCAGGAGATGTTTTCTCATCCTTGCCAATAAATTAACAACC
>NW_022713468.1:0-1238 GCF_011630105.1 Anneissia japonica
ACATAATTTGAGTATAAAAATGAACATTATTTTCACTGTATCATCCCTTCTATTACTTGAATAACAACGATTTAAATAACCATGGTTCCATGGAATAACAAAGACTGAATAACAAAGAACCTGCATCTTCTTCATTGTGAAACACGGCAACGGATCAATGACACCATGGTGTGCGGTTGTGTGTTTGATCGTAGTTAGACTGTGGATCTATATAGGAAGGGAAGTTTGACATTTGGATAGGAAATCTGCTGCTTGCTGTAATTGATTATAGTTCTAGCTATAGAATACTGGTGTTTTAATGCTTGGTCAAATAAATTTAAAAATCTTGGTCTCACATTCAACAAGATTTATTCATCACAGTTATAGTTTTATCAAATTTTGTGTACTACTATTTTAGGCCTATTTAAGTTAAATTAATTGTTGTCTGACATTTAATATATTTATAGAAATAATAGGCCTAATTTATGAATGCAGTGGGGTAGATACATTTCAAGAGGTGAAAGAATGGATGTTCTATTATTCTAGTCATCCAATCTTTCACCTCATAAAATATTAAATTTACGAATAAACATATTTATCATCATCATCATCATCATTATCATTATCATCATCATGATCATCATCATCACCATCATCATCATCATTATCAATCAGCATGATCATCTTCATTATTCGTCATCATCATCATTATTATATTTATAATAATAATAATAATAATTATTATTATTATTATTGTTATTATTACTGTATTATTATTATTATTATTAATATTATTATTATTATTATTATTATTATTATTATTATTATTATTATTATTATTATTATTATTATTATTATTGTATTTTTGTATTACCTCCGCCAAGGAGTTTAAGTTATCATCCGTTTTAATTTGTCCCCCTTTTGTGTGTTTGTCTATGAACAGCATGCGACTTTTTTTCCGTACGAAACATTTAATAATTTACATGAAACTCCACTCGGGCCGTCTCGACTGGATCGACCCGAAAATCTCATATTGCAGAATTCAGGTCAAAAGGTCATCAACAACTTCTGATCTGAGAGAACGTCGCTGTCTAATTTTTAAAAATACATTGATGTTACCATGCTAATACTATGGGTCGTTTAAAATGACATAATATTTGATTGAGCTGCACGAGTAAAAAAGTGTTATATAGCTTGAGTTACATACTGTGGCAATTTTTATTTTTTAGTTAGGTCTGGGTTTTGCATAATTACCTAGG
>NW_022713469.1:0-1325 GCF_011630105.1 Anneissia japonica
ACAACTTAGCCCCCCCCCCCAGAAAATACATCCTAGAGCCGCCACTGCTGTTATCAAGCAATAGAGTACTGATTATGTAACGTAAATTAAACAAATAGAACTATTGATGAAAGCAGGAAGCCATAACATACGTAATGTAGACCCCACATATATAAGGAAATTGGCTATGTAAATAAAACATGTTTATTCAGGTTGTGTATTGAAGTCACTTCCAGCTCTATGATGCATAACGTATATACAAAAATAGAGAAACATATATGCGGAAGAGTATTTGTTGGGCGAATGTATTACAATTCAAACGTTCAGTATTATATGAACGTTTTTCTAGTTTAAATTAGCAAGTCAATAAGTGAAGTAAGATGTTAGCATGTCATTATGAGTTTCAGCTTCGATGGTGGTTGCTTTTTGTAGCCATTAGTTATTACAACTGTTATGTTGTTGCTCAAACCACCATACGACCACTGAATCTTCAGGTGCTTGTCGGAGGAAATGCTTCATTTGTATGTAACAGTGCAGAGAATAAAACATGGTCTTGGTATCAAGTAGACCGAAATTTCAACGATTCAACGAAACTTTGGGAAGAGGGTGCAAATACTGTATCAGAATATACAGTTTTTATTGATGACCAAAGAGGAAAATGTAGATTCACAATATTAAATACGACATTGGACGATGATGAAACTCAATATTACTGTAAACGTGGATCTACATCAAATAAAGCAACTTTAGAAGTCATCGAGGGAACGAAGTTGGATAAAAGCTATCCACAATGCGAAGCTGACTTTACGTCATTAAACACAAAGAATAAAGTCACGATGACATGCATGGCTAATGGAGGTTATCCAAGACCATCGCTACAATGGTACAGAAACGGAGAAATATTAGCAACGCAGGAAGATATTGTAAGTAATAAAAATGACGATGTTGCATATTTTTATGAATTTACACGTGAAATGACAGTTCAAGATGAGACAGCAGTCTACACATGTAGAGCTGATGGTCCAGCCGTTGAAGGGAACCAGAATTGTTCCATATCAGTGGCAACTCCCCCGACGGTCACCATCATTGCTAGCACAACATATTTTAATGCTGGTGATTCATTGGAATTTGCATGTATAGTAATGAGTCCATGGAATATCGTAGATTACAAGTGGACTGTAAATAATCAGTCATTGACGTCAACAAACGCAATATTTAAAAACGATAAGAGTACAATCATTATATCACATTTACAATCAAAAGATGCAGGAAAAGAGATCAGATGCAACGCAATTACGTCTTCTGGATTGAATGGTAATGATTCTGTAATAATTTCATTATTTGAT
>NW_022713470.1:0-1099 GCF_011630105.1 Anneissia japonica
ATACTGAGAAACTTGCAGAAATCATCGCTAATGCTGAATCTAACTCAACTGTTGACAAGCTATGGGACCTCTTCAGGGATGGCTTGATAGAAGGTATCCAGCTATTTGTCCCCCATAAAACCACGAAGTCCAGAGATTCACATCCATGGATAGACATAGAACTAAAGAGAAGAATTAAGAGAAGAAATCGGGCATTCAAAGCTAGTAAAAAACATGGGAAAGTTAAAGATGAAATAAAGTTTAAAAATCTTAAAAAGACTGTGCAACGTGACCTGCGGAAAGCCTATTGGAAATACGTAGAAGATATTGTCACTCCACAAGCCTCTGACATAAATATTTACAGTGGTATGAAAAGATTTTGGACCTTCATCAAGCATAAGAAATCGGACTTCACTGGTGTTTCGCAAATTAGAGTTGAGGGGAAACTCTTGACAGATGCTAAACAAAAAGCAGATGCTCTTAACCATCAATTTCAGTCAGCCTTTACTAGGGAAACCACCTTTAAAGCTAATCGACCTTCATACTAATTTCCAAATATGCCTGATATAGATATCTCAACCTCTGGCGTACTCAAATTACTTAAAAATCTGAACCCAAGCAAGGCTTCAGGCCCAGACAACATTAGCCCAAGAGTTCTCAAGGATCTGTGTATAAGAGACAGCTGCTTACCATAATATTTAGGAAGTCACTTTGTGAGGGCAGTGTACCACAGGACTGGAAAAAAGCAAACATCACTCCAATTTTTAAAAAAGGTCAAAAATACAATCCTGCAAACTACCGTTCAATCAGTCTTACCTGCATAGCTTCTAAAATCATGGAGCATATTATCTACAGTAACATAATGACCCATGCTAGCCGTCACAATATCCTCTACAGTCTCCAGCACGGTTTCCGCAGTAAAAGATCCTGTGAAACTCAGCTTCTGGAATTCATACATGACATTGTTACCAACATGCAAGATGGGTACCAATCAGATGTATGCCTATTAGATTTTTTAAAAGCCTTTGACAAGGTCGGCCATCTTAGACTTGTTAAAAAGCTTCGTTGGTATGGAATCAATGGTCAAACTAACAATTGGATTAAAAACTTCCTCAGTGGC
>NW_022713471.1:0-838 GCF_011630105.1 Anneissia japonica
AAATTATTTTATTAAATTCAATTTTTTATATTTTTTACAGGAAATATATATTGGGCACATTTGCCCAGAATTCCAGGGAAAATTATGTGGCCAGTGAAAGCAGTAAAACCTTTTCTTTTTTTTTGTAACGCTGATCAGGTAGAGTACCGGTAAGTGTGGTTTTAAGTAATATCTTATTCCATAGGCCTTCAGCAGAAGTAGGCTATACAGGTGTTTAAAAAGATGATTTTTCACATTTTTTAAGGAATTGGCATACTGAACAAAAATCTGACTACCCCATTGAAAACAAACATTTTATAACTTTGCTAAATACTGTACTTTCACTATTTAATTATAAAGATGTATTGTCCCTTGATAATGTCAAAAAATCATAACAAATATTTTTGAAATGAACTTGCTCATTTTGCAGTAACATACAAATTATTAACTTGAGCATAATAATTATTGAATTTAAAAAATGTGTACCCTGATTTTTAAACCAGAAAATTATAAAAATAATAAAAAACTAACAGTGACTGGAAGTGTTTCTATCATTTTTCGCTGTAAAATGAGGGGTAAAACATTTTTTAAATACATTGATTTCTATATTAAGTTGATTACATTTATGTTACTACAAAATGGGTAAGTTAATTTTAACTTTTTTTTTTGGTATTTTGCAAGGGACAATACATCTTTATAAAATAATTATAATTACAATTTATATTTTATTTTAGTTTTATTAGAGCAGATGATGTGAGAATAAACAGTTTATACTCTGTATATACTGCAACAAAGTAGTAGAGTAGCTACCATTGTTGGTCTGAACATATCATAAACGTCTGTTAAACAGCACCCACCT
>NW_022713472.1:0-1628 GCF_011630105.1 Anneissia japonica
ATATATATATATATGCCTGTATTAGGCCTACCGTATATATTAGGGGCCTAATAGAATCACAACCTACATTTGATTATACCGCGCTTGAGCATAGACTCAATGCGGTGGTAGTGAAATACCTGTGTAAAATAGAATGTGTTAAGGTTTATTTCATTTCACGCGCATGCTAAGTACAGTGTGTTAACAGATCATCCAATGATAGAACCTTGTCCGATAAGAGTAGGATAGGCCTAACTTTGACCTTGAATCTGCAGTATACCCATCCTCCTATCAGGAGCCTATTTTCGTAATAATTCTGTGAATCTTCAAAAGGTTTTTTGAATATGTGTCAAATGAAATTTGCTCATGTGTATTTTAATTAAGCAGTTTGAATTTTAATATTGATAATAATTGTTTTGTTTTGCCTGTCAGTAGGCCTTACATTGCATGGCAGGAGGACATTTAGGTAGACCCCAGTGACTTATGTACAGAGCGTGGGAAGAAGACTCTTGCTTTCAACCAAAATGAGCTTACACCCTTCACAAATTTGAAATTTTCTGACCACAAACATTTACGCTCAAGAAGCTACAAATCTTATCTTAGGCTATCACAGCGCCCCCACGTAACTCGAAATCCACATTATAGCTATGTTCCTAAACAACAGACGGATCACAAGAATAAAACAGGAGTATAACATATGACACGGGAAAGGTTACGAAACGAGTACCAAAAATCTACTATACTATCCATAATTCAATTAATATTATCCTTACGAGCATCAACACAATCTGCTTACTAAGCACAAGTCAATTCATAGGCCCTATCCTTTTTTTGTTGTGTATTTACGTGACTGACAACGAGGGCCGCCGATAATCACAGGAGATGTCGATGGAAAAACAAACTTCGATAACTGGTGGCGCCAATCAGCTAAATCCGACTGAATAATAACACCAAGCCAATCAGCATGAAGGATCATCAAGATGAGATGTATAACCAGAACAAGAAAAGCATATAAAAATGTGGTCCCATGGGTCCCTGCTTACCACAAACGCAAATATTTAATAAAAACAGTCTTATCCATATTCAGCCTATAGACCAAATACTGTAATATATGAAAGCCGATTTGCTCCGTTTTTAGCCAGCTAGATGCATTATCAACACGTCGTCTTGGACCCCGACATACAGTACGGTACAAAAGTTGTCCAAAAATCTTCTTAACACGGAGGTCGTCTTACGCGCGGTATTAAAATAAATTTAAAAATCATTGGGCCATCTAAAAAGTAGAACAGTGAAATCTAGTTATTATTATTGTGTGTTTCTCGTAGAAAGAACACAACTAACACGAATAATTATGCACAAAGGAAAGCAGAACAAACGTCATTGGTAAGCTAAACAAGCAAATTTAAAGGGTTGCATTGTAACTAAATCTACATTGGTGAAACGGGCAGACAACTCAAAACCAGAATAACAGAAATAAGAAAGATGTTTCAGATAACATAAAAGGTATCACCAGAGCTAGGCTTCCCTGTCTACCCAAGACGTACAACACAAATCAGCAGTCAAATATCACAAACAGTAGTTACCAACCGTTTCGCATCGTGCTGGACGGCCCCACATTTCAAAATGATTTTGGATGAAACAGGCATTTT
>NW_022713473.1:0-527 GCF_011630105.1 Anneissia japonica
TATTACAATAGTATTTTGTATTTTTTTCCTTTTTCTTTCACCATTTTCTTTGTCATTATACATCTAAATTTAAATTTTCAATAGGATATCGCACTTAAAGGAGCTCCACAGTGATATAAAACCTGTTTTATTCAACTCTGACAAAATTTTCTCTTTATAAATTGCAAATGCTGCAGATGTATATATTAAATCTTCTAATACACATCCAGTTCCAAGAATAAGTTTTTTTAATGAAATATCATCATTTGTAATACACCTTAAGACACTCCTTACTTTCCTCCAAAATGTTTGTATATGCGAACAACTAAAAAGCAAATGGTTTTACTCTTCAGGAACTCCACATTTATCTATCATTAGTCTTGCCTTTTCCAAAGTAATTATTGTATTACTACTGTATGCTACCAGATTTGGCTTTTCTGATTGGTCTATGTCATCAGCAGCTTAAATATTTTGCAGAGTATTGAGTGGTATTACATTACACTTGGCTCCAGTGTCTATCTTTAATGTGAGAGGGTGATTGTTGACCA
>NW_022713474.1:0-1028 GCF_011630105.1 Anneissia japonica
TATACATATATATTTACATACATTTTGCATATTTATGATTATATGCATATATATATATATATATATATATACGGTTATATATATATTGTATATATACATATAATAGTGTCTATAATAAGCAATGTATGTGTCCCAATGACTGGGGGTAATACTATGAGGCGACTAGAGGCAATGCCTCAAAGAATGGGTCCACATTTTAAAATTGGGTGTAGATTTCTCATATTTTGTGTAAAATGGGTCAACTTTTAAGAAAATGGATCCACATTATTTGAATTTACGCGTAAAGTGGGTCCACCCTGATATTGTCCCGCACTACGGCATTGCCTAGAGGCCTTGTTGGCATGAAACACTATCAAGTATAACATATTATTATTGTTATTATAACTTATAGCTAAACAAGAGCTTGTATTCAAAAGCAAAGAACTTACTCAATATATGGTATTCGTTAACTGGTTACTGCATAAGACCACATTTACACAAAAAAATGATGTATACAAAACTATGCTAAAAATAATAATATTAATTAACAATTAATTATCAATTATTATTATTATTAATTATAAATTTTAACTTGGAACCAGCTGAATTTAGTAAACAATAATACTAATACTTGCCGACTGTAGAAACGTAATTAGGATAGAATTTGCCGTCACAAAATCTATATATAAAACAAGTCTTTCCAACTCCACTATCACCTACGACCAGGATTTTCAGATTCAATTCTGCTGTTTCCATGACTTGTATATTTCGCTATAAATGTGCGCAGCTATATAAATAAGAAAACATCAAATAAACGTTTTTCAGATTGGTAGAAACAACTTCATGCGTTCAAATCATGTAACTTAAACTGGTTTCGAATACATTGTCACTTATAACCAAAACTCAGGGCATGCTCCATTAGACCACTTCAAAATAAATACAATGATGGATAAACCACTTTTGTTAGTAGGTCAACAGTTGCACTTCACTTACTGAATTAGTTGTTTGATGGCGCAATAACGATGCGTTATCCTGGCGTTATCTGGTAT
>NW_022713475.1:0-911 GCF_011630105.1 Anneissia japonica
GCAGCACTCAAGAAAATAATGTGCCTGCGATTCAATTATTTCATTGAGGGTATACTGCAGTTTCGGCCATCATACACAGCCTGCGCAATGTTGGTACTGTATTCCAGTACAGGGCAGAGGTATACACACTATGGAATGACTGCTCTAGTTATTAAATGTATCCAAAGATCAGGGATCTGTATCTTACAAAGCCAAAAAGTATGTTGACGCATAGTGACAAATGAATCGACATTTTCCCCCCTTAGGTTCATTAGCAACCATCGCACTCCCCATGCATTTTGCTTGATAAAATGATAGCCTCAGAGCTAAAAGTCAGGTTATCAAACTTTATTATTTAAAATTTTAAAATTTGTTGGTGCAGGTACAAACGCTAAAGTCCTATTTAATGACCATTCCAAATGTGTAACCAGAATTCTAAAGGCCAACTCAGACAGCGTCGGCTGACGCAGCCCGACCCGATTTATCGTCGGGGACAGTCTTAAGCCGTCGTGAGAAATATTAAACATGTTTAATATTCTACGACGCGACTGCCCCCGACGCACACCATCGTGTCTGCGTTTAACTCAGACAGACCCGACGCGACAACAAATCGCGTCGGGCTGCGTCGGCCGACGCTGTCTGAGTTGGCCTTAAGAGGGATTAAAATTTGAATATTCGATTTTATACCAGTTTTATGTGAATCTTGATATGCTTGTAGCATTTAATGTAAATAATCGATTGTGAAATTCTTTCTGCTTTATATTTGTACCATTTTAATGCGATTTTTTAACCTTTGATGTACCATTTTAATGTAAATTTTGTGTTAATTCAGTTTTTGCTGCGATTACAGTATTGCAGTCTCCTGACGAAGTCCACTGTGTGGATGAAAGCTAGAGAATAAATTCTATATTGTTAGTCTTAAAAGTGCTGCT
>NW_022713476.1:0-592 GCF_011630105.1 Anneissia japonica
CTAATTTCGTCGGAATTGATGAAAACTCCCTAAAATGTGCAATTTATAGAGGAAATTGGCCTACCAATTGGCCTACCGTAACAAGAAATACGCGCAAAGAATTTGAGAATTTTAGGCACTTTTAGAGGATGCATTTGTCAAGGGGTGGGGAAAGATTTTCCAAAGAGGGATATTCTCTCCTTGTCCCCCGGTGTTTTTATTTCTAATTTCGTTGGAATTGATCAAAACTCCCTAAAATGTGCAATTTTTAGAGGAAATTGGCCCATGTTAACAAGAAATGCGCGTGAAATTTGAGGTTTTTAGGCACTATCAGGGGATGAAAAGGGCATTTATAAAGGGGTGGGGAAGAGTTTTTCAAAGATAGATATTTTCCCCTTGTCCCCCAGTGGTTACGCCATCAGGCAGCATAGATCAAAGGAGTTATGACAGTTTTTGAAGTGGAGAAGGGGTTGCAGGTTGTTGTGAGTCTGGTCATTATGATATCTTCATTTTTATTCTTGTCTTTATTTTTCTCTTCTCTTTTTCTTTTTCTTTCCTTTTCTTTTCCTCTTCTTTCTCTTTCTCTCCCTCTCCCCTCTTTCTTTTCTCTTAT
>NW_022713477.1:0-771 GCF_011630105.1 Anneissia japonica
TATAATATTGTTTAATGTTATACACATTGCATAGGCCCTTAAATTACGAATGCGCTGCTACCGCAGCATTTATTTGGTAAAATATACATTAATATAAAAATATATCAGAAAATTGTCTTTAGTACACTACAGATTTAAAGGTAAAAAATATGAAAAATCAAGACAACATAGAAACATCAAAAAGGAAAACAAAGAATAATCTTAATAAGAATATCAAAAATACTGGTACATATAGAATATCAAATAACAACAAACAATTCCTACAGGGAAAATTTAAAATTGATTTTAGCTATCATAAAAAAGATTTTAAAAAAAAATTGGCAGGTACTCAATGATTTTCATAGTAAATAGTCAGTGAATCAGCACAAATAATAATAATAATAATAATAGTGTAGTTTTATATAGTGCACAAATCCATCTACTGTAATGTTTATGTTGATAATTTATTTGACAGACTATAAAAAGAGGAAATTAATATTAAATGATTTCTGGGCAAGGAGGGATTTTTGCAGTATATGTCAGGCTCAGCAGGCACTTAGAGACCATCCTAGCCAAAACAAAATAACCAACAAATAGAGCTGAAAAATGCATGCAGCCTCACGACCGACAGTCAGAGGCACAGTCAGGACATTGCACATTAATATGTACAGATAGCATTTAGAGACATTTTATAAAGATAATTTCCATGATAGTATTTTGTTTTCCCCAGGCTTGCCTATAAGAGAATAAAATACTTGAGGATATGGTGACTGATACATGGTAAACAGGGTG
>NW_022713478.1:0-582 GCF_011630105.1 Anneissia japonica
GTGCTCAACTCGGCAAGATAAGCACTTTTGTGCAAAAAGTGACAATGTTAAAAAGTTGAGTCAATAATGTAATTTTTTTTTTAGGTTAGGGTTAGGGTTAGGGTTAGTGTTAGGGTTAGAGTTAGGGTTAGGGTTAGAGTTAGGTTTAGGGTTAGGGTTAGGGTTAGGGTTAGGCAAAGTGATATAGGCTTAAACAAACACTATTCCATTGAAAGTTTGAAGTTTTTCGGAAAAGTACTCGAATTATGGCGGAAAGTCAAAAATTTGCACTAAGTGCTCAACTCGACGAGATAAGCACTTTTGTGCAAATAGTGACAATGTTAAAAAGTTGAGTCAAAAATGTAATTTTTTTTTTGTTAGGTTAGGGTTAGGGTTAGGGTTAGTGTTAGGGTTAGAGTTAGGGTTAGGGTTAGGGTTAGAGTTAGGGTTAGGGTTAGGTAAAGTGAGATAGGCTGAAACAAACACTATTCCATTGAAGGTTTGAAGTTTTTCGGAAAAGTACTTGTAATATGGCGGGAAGTCAAAAATTTGAACTAAGTGCTCAAATCAGCGAGATAAGCACTTTTGTGCAAAAAGTGACAA
>NW_022713479.1:0-1804 GCF_011630105.1 Anneissia japonica
AATCGCTTAAATAAATTAAATCATTGACTCCCTTTAATATCATCTCAATATCATATCAATATCCCTTCAGTATCATAATAATATATATTTTAACTGGCAGTACTATATTAATATTTTATGAAATCCATATATATGCTAGGAGCACCTATGCTAAGAGAATAAATATAAGAACCAGTTCAGCAAGTTCTGCTATCACATGAATGTACATTATTTTAATACAAATTATATTACTAGCTTTTCAAATTAATTTAATATATTTTACCTGTTCACTTTCTGTTCATATAGAAAAAAATTTTGTACTGTTGTTCACAATACATAAAATCAACAGATTGAATATTTGAATGATAGTATTACTAACTACTTGTCTTCTATTTTCAGAAAGTGTGATTTATTTATGGAAACTACAGGAAGGTCAAGTGGGGTCATCATTTATGGACAAAGAAGAAGAAATAGAAAACAAAGAAAATTGGACTGTGCATAAAATGTTGCGGTAATTTACTCTTTGAGTTTCCGCCTCCTATCTTTGTAATTTTGAAAATTGCTTTTTTCCCTTAGTTATATTTCAGCAATTAAACGTATAAAATATCTTTAAATTTAATAGGGGACATTTGGAAGATGTGTATGATCTTTGTTGGTCCAAAGATTGTAACCAGCTGATATCGGGTTCTGTTGACAACAGTGCAATAGTGTGGGATGTGGTCAAAGGTAAGGTTCCAAAGGAAGTTTGTTTAAAATGATGCATTCTGGGTAAATTTAGATTGGCAGAATTTCTTATTATAATACTTTGAAAAAACGAAGTCAGGGTGCGTAAGTTGGTTTTGGCCTGGAGTCTAAATATTGTCAATGCATTCCAATGAGACATAATGATCATTTTTTTATTTTAACCAACTTAAAAATGGCACTTATTAGGTGCCATGAGGGGTGCATCACCCCCCACTCCCCCAGCTTTTGCCCATAAAATTTTGTTTGCTTTATTTTTGTTTGTCTGGTTTATATTTAATGCGGAGAAAAACATGTTATGAAATATGAACTTATGAGAACTGAATTTCTCTATACAGTAATTGCATTTTTAATATATAGAAAAATTTTGATAATATTTTATTCTGTAAAAAAATATGTTAATTGATCAATTTTTCCATATAGGTGAAAAATTGCATTTATTAAAAGACCACAAGAATTACGTTCAGGGTGTTGCCTTTGATCCCCAAAACCAGTTTGTTGCTACATTTAGTTGCGATAGGTAAGTTTAATCCATTTGTTTGAGGGTGGTGAATTTATCTGGGATGTATGAGTGTATTCGTAATAGGTATATCGATGTATGGTAGACTGAAAATGGAAAAAAGAGAGTAGAAGTGTATGGAGCAGCGTGTACAGTAAGGCTTTGAGCTTTTAATTTGAAAGTTATGATTTCGAGTCCGCTGCTTGTCACAGTGCTTGTGTTCTTGGGCAAGACACTTTCTGTATTGCCTCTCTTCACCCAGGAGTACTAATGGGTACCTGGTAGGAAGCTTATCTCTTCAATCTTTGTTAACTTCTTCATGGTTAATAATTCTCATTTATTAGTTCATCTCTGTAGTTAAATTTCTGTAGTTTAAGTTGTTCCGTAGTTAAGTCTTTTTTCCCCTGAAAAGTCGCACTTCCTTACTTGAGGTAGCCCCGCCAAGTTAGCAGTGCATGAGAGTCATAGGCTTATCCTTGGTGGAAGCTACCAGAGCCCAGCAAACTAACGCCGAGGTGCCTGCGTGTACACGGTAGTGATGGCGACACTACAGTATCTCAAAATCGGGGGTGCACACTCCCCCCC
>NW_022713480.1:0-529 GCF_011630105.1 Anneissia japonica
CACACGCTTGGAAGTATCCATAGGGGGAAACTAAAACAATGAAGTGGGTTAAAAACAGTCCCTTAAGGCGAAAGTAGTGTCGCTAATGGGAAACTAAAGTGACGTTAAGGCGAAATCATAGACAAAAGAGTTTTTCTATTATTGTTTTCTATTATTTGTTATTTTATTATATATGCGCCTAAATATAATGTCCTGTAGACGTTCAACCCTCATAGTCAGCTAATTGAAAATTTATTTAAATATTGTTAATCCGTCATAAAATATATATATATTATGTCAACTGAATATATATATATAAACATTGTCAATAGGTAAATGATAGAAGCAATGCTTATGGTTGTTTGTTTATATATAGGTTTATATATATACATGTATATATGTATATACTTTATTATATGTATATTTAATAATATATATATATAAAGAAATTATTGTATACATTGAGTTTAATGACAATAAAAGTATATAAAAATTAATTTAAATCATATTAATCTCACTGAAAATTGTACATACATAATTACTATATATA
>NW_022713481.1:0-630 GCF_011630105.1 Anneissia japonica
CCCAAAATTTTGCTTTTAAGCCAAAATATTAGGGATTGGCAATCAAAATAATGTTATATGGATAAACAAATCATTATTTGTGGTGTGGCAACCTTGTCGGGGCATCGGACGATGGGAGTTTAGGCCTGTCAGACCTAGCGTTAGTACTGTTATTCTTAATATACTGATGTCATTATTATTTTAGTGTCATATATTATTTTAGTGGAGGTTTATACTGAGTCGTTAAAGACAATACTCGTTGTTCATTCTCCACTACTGAAGCGTTCATTTGTGCTTAGACCTCATGCTCCATGGTATTTGTGCGACCACCATAAAATGAAGGTTGAACGCCGACGTTTATAACGCAAGTGGTTGAGATCTGGTCTTTTGGTAGATAAACAACTGTATCGAGGCCAATGTACCAAATACAACGAACATCTTTGCAAAGCTAAAGCCCATTTCTACAAAAATAAAATTTTGGGGTGTGATCAACGCAAGCTATTTCGTGTTGTTGATCAATTAACATCAGTTAGCACCTCAAACTCTCTTCCTTCATATGATGATCCCAAAGTACTTGCTAACAGGATTTCTGATTTTTTTCAAGTCAAAAATTGAAAAATATTGCAGCACACTGTTATCTGACTCTCCTCA
>NW_022713482.1:0-1619 GCF_011630105.1 Anneissia japonica
AGTGTAATGTCTTTAACATTGTTGTTTAATGAGTTTTTGGAAGTGAGCCCTCTTTGGGGCGCTTTTAGTTCAACTAGTTAAAACGGTAGTTATGGTACCTTATGTTCTGAGCTGGATAGCCAGTGATCTTGGATATAGCCAGTAATCTTGGATACGTCTTGAGAGGACAGCACAGTTTATTTACCAATAAATGTTCAACGAATGAAAAGTGAACACGGTTATACGACTGGATTTCAATATTGTCTTTTATTGTCGGGCCAGTACATATATATTATGTATATATGTATCTGTGTATATGTATAGGCCTATATAGGCCTATATATGTATGAGGTTCAAATGTATTTTTATATATATTTAGCATTAACGCCTATTATATCATGATGTATGTATATAACAGTATCGGTTCGGAAGCAATGTTGTATATTGGTGAAACCAAGCGTAGATTGGGAGATAGATTTGTGGAACATTTACGTTCTAATAAACTTAAACTTATCATTTATCATTACTATTGTCACCATGGGATTTCATAAATACCGTAAACCTCGATTTAAAGTTAAATGGACTTAATCACGAGATGAAGCACATCTTGAATTGAAGTCCCCTCTTTAGTTTGTAAAATTAGCCTAAAAAAAAGCCCATGGGTTTCTTTTCAAGATAGCATAGGCTTTTTTTTTTTTTCGAGACACTATACACTGTACATGAATTTCAAAAAACAAAATAAATTGAAAACTAGCTTGGTTTATACAGTAGTTTTGGTGATTTAATGCCAGTTAAATACACTCCATGATACAGATTGACAATGACCTTATTTATTGTTTCATAGTACGTATTCACAAAATTCACAGCATTCATTTTAAAAAGAAGCTCACCCCTCCCCCACCCACCTCTCCGCCACCCACCTCGTTACTTTGCAAAATTATCCTCGAGAAGAAGCCTATATCGAAAAGAGAAGCCCATCCAAGTTCGCAAAAAATAGAAGCCAGGGTTTCAATTCGAGGTTTTACGGTATTAACGTACGATAGGCCTTTAAGTAACAGTAGTTAAACATTGCTTTAACAGTAGAACTTTACTATCAGCTGGGGCGAATACATGATTTGGTGGTAGGGGTGCGTAAGAGTCCACACGACCTCACGCCCACTATAGATGGGGCTGAGATGCGAACATTTTGAAAGTATTGACCTCTATGTGCCCGGAAATTGCACTCATACCTTAAAAATTGTACAGGTACTATGTACCGTACAAATCAACAACACAATAAAAAAAATGTTTCTTAATACAATTTGGAGTGGGGGGGGGGCATCTCATCGTTGCAGCCCCTGCATCCGCCCCAGATTATTACTGCCCTTCCATTATTATAAAGAATAGTAATACGTTATCAGAATAGAATAATTCTTTCACGATTTAAACAGTGATCTACTAATTCTTATAGTCCCTAATGAACTTTTAGCTCTATAAACATATAATATATGGAAGTTTCAAATTCAATGCTCCGAACATAATTTAACTTTTGATATCTGTAAGCTGTGCACAATATTCGGTACTAGAAAGGTTTTAGACACGTGACCGAAAAATAAATAATCTAAATATGCCACTTGTGACACATCCAACCATTAACATGT
>NW_022713483.1:0-1366 GCF_011630105.1 Anneissia japonica
ATGAATTTCAAAATTATTTTAATATTTTAGGAAAATTTATTACATTTGGAGAAGACGCTGTTTTTATGCATGCAAACACATTGCAGATATCGGTACATAAGTTAAAAAATTGATTTATGAATTTCAAAATTCCTGGTTATGGAATGCCCGGGTTAGCAGTTACAGTCAGGGTTACAGAACTTCTGTTGGGAACACAGAAATGAGTCATGATATTGCTTTTGTGTACCCTCACTCAGTTCACTGTCTTGATTGTCTGTAAATGTGTTTTTTAAATATATAAAGTATGAAATAGAATATGGAAAAAAATCGAATTAATTTAAAATGAACGTTGATCCACTATTTATCATATTTCAGAATGATTTGCTAATTAGCTCATTGAAACAGATGGTTCCTACAACATTCTCAAGTACAGATATACTTAATACACATTTACTAGGCTGTGAGCGTTTTCATGACGACAACTACATGCTGTCTCTTTTAGAACAAGAAATATGTTTTAGTAAGTGACTTCTAATTTAGTTTATTATCTATCTATATTCCGGTGAGTACAGGCTTCTCTGAATCATCGTAGAGTAGACCTACTTGTTGAGACGTGAACCAGCTTTGTACAAATTTCCTTTTCCCCTGTGGGTCACTTCGTGTCTGAGCTACCCGGTAAACTGGTACCAGCTACTCTCATCTGTCCACAACATGGGCTGCATTGACCAGTACACCGGGGTAACCCCCCTACTCATCGACAGATGTACTGAGCACTTTTAAGTGCATGAGTCAATTGTGTACCCTGGGAATACGATTTAATATAGTTCTGGTCCGAGAAGTGTTTTTCCACCGCCAGAACAATGTTATGGTTGTAGGTTGCTGTCTTGATTCAGCCCCATAGCTAGACTCATTGATCACGGGCCAGTAATAGAAGAACCACGCCCACCTCAGTCCTGCCAGGGTTGGAGATCAACTTAAATGACCCATTCCCCACCCACCTACTTTTGCTACGAGGCTGAGCATTTCTCGAGGGTCCCAAGTCTCCTGGAATTGAGACGGCCTCCCGCACTCCTGCAAGCAAACAAGAATTTCCCGGAAATTAACCCATCTCCGCAAATTCATAATTTTGCATGTTTTTACTGCTTTTTATCAATTTTCTCAAGGAAGTCAGTGTCAATAGATATCACTACAGTACGTGCAGAAAAATAAAATTAAATGTGTTAAGTAAGAAGGCTCATTACCCAGATCAGTGGCGGATTCAAGGGGTGGGGGAAGCTGTCCCAGACCCCCTAAATTTTTCAAAATTATAAAAAATGGGGTAGAAAAGAAAATTATATTAAAATTGAAGTGAGAGGGCCGTTTTCGGTCTTCTAGAGGTGCCATAATT
>NW_022713484.1:0-543 GCF_011630105.1 Anneissia japonica
AGAGATGAGGATTCTGAAATTGATCAAATTGTACCAATTGCATTCACCTGTTCTGAAATTGATACTAACGATAGTGTAAATCCAACAACACAAACAATTTCAAGACCAGTAACTAGGTCATATGCTAGGAAAATGGGAATTAAAATACCAGACCTCTACAAACCCAAACAAACACAAATCAATGACACGAGTACTACACAGCACACGACAACAGCCACGCGACCTCAAACATCACCACAAACTGACACACAACACCAATCACCCACACCTCCACTCCCTACACCTAGTACACTTCGACCATCAACTGACCCACTAATAGTACCACCATTATCAATACCAGACAGACCTAAACAACAACCAACAGTACTTAGGGAACAGAGACTTGTGGATAAAGAAAATAATGATATAACCTATAGAGATGTACCAATTGAATTGTACACATCACCAAGCCCGTTGGTTCCAACTATTACTGAACTACAAACAACACACATTCCGAAACAAAAGGAATTAGACAAATTGATGGACGTTATCCGTAGAAAAATA
>NW_022713485.1:0-982 GCF_011630105.1 Anneissia japonica
TAATGATAAAGTAATAATAATTATAACAACAATGATAATGATTATGATGGAGTACCGTAATGCATGTGTACTTACGGATCATAAAGCTGTACCCTACAACTTCACTGTCTGCCACGGCGCCACTACCACAGGGCGTAGTATATTTTTTTACACCAACTCCTTTGTCGATAGTTAGAAAATATCTTTGATCTCTCTTAAGTCCAGTTGGTGCAGGGTAATGGACAATTGTCGGATCACTCTCGGAGAATATTACCTTATCTGAATCAAGGACACTGAACTTTGCAACAACTTTCCAAGGGTCCATTTCATTAATTGTGATGAAAGCTTTGTTCAAAGGACGGGTAACCTGCAAATAATGTAAAGACGTTGAATTGAAAGGAAATTGTTTTTATAATTTTATTATTCAAAAGCATTTATATAGTGTCGTTACAAAAAAAAAATCAAAGCTCTGTACAATAAAACCCATTTTTACAAAGATGAAAATAATGTAAGAACAATAAAAAAAAAATCAATTAATAAAAATGGCAAATACAAATTAATACATCAATAACATTTCCTACAAAATGACAGTAAGCGATCAAAATGAAAACAATAAAATATGGCCTCACTCTTTGGAAATATGTAGGGGAAGGGAACATTTCATAATATGCGAGCGAAGCGAGCATCTAGGCTGGAGGTGAAGGGGCCGCGAAGGGGCCCCCGGTGGGAGTCCAGGGGGCTTAAATTAGTTATATAAATTAGTTATTTTATAGGCATCAAGCTACTGTAATATGACTTCATAATTGTTGTAATTTCCAGAGGCGAATCGAGGAATTCGAAACAGATGGGCCAAGGGAGGGTACTTCACAGATAGAGGATGTATAGACATTTTTTTATGGCACCTCTAAATGGCTTGAAATTACACTTCCAGACATAAAATTTGAATATAATTTATATAATTTTCTTTATATCTCCATTTTTAAAGTAAATTAACAATTTGGAA
>NW_022713486.1:0-1150 GCF_011630105.1 Anneissia japonica
GGGCAGCCTCGCCCCTCCCCACCTCCCCCACCCCACCCAACTTGAATCTGCCTCTAGAACGTACCTTCCCTGCCTTAAGACAGCACAAATAATGGTTAATGGTTATTAATTTATAGAGCGCAAAATACAAAAAGTCTCTAAGCGCTATCAGGCAAGTGTAACATGGACTGTATAGGCACCGACAATGGGGACCACTCAAGCATGAACGGTAAGTCATGGCCTAGCCAATGGTGAAAATAAGGATTAAAAAATTGACTTGAAAAACGTAAATTAAAGACAGAAAAGCGAAACATTGTAGTCTGAGATATTAAAGAGACAAACCAACAGCAGATTTTAAAGAAAAAATCGTGCAAAAAAGAGGAATTCCAGACGGTTTCCAAGATACTTGTATGGTGGCTGCTACTTGCAGCGCCGTATATCTAATACGGCAACACAAATACAAGCAATTTCAAATTATAACTAAAAATGGTGGAAACACAAACTATAGTCTAAAACTTCACATGTGGCTTGCGTTGTGATAATCGTTTTAACTTAACATAATGGTACATAATGGATTATGTAGGCCTAGTGCTTTACACAATTAAAAACTGTCACAAAACACTTGAATCTAACCAGTAACATTCTAATCGGCAAAGAAAAACTGCGCTGTTTTTCAGAAATTTTATGCACTGGGTGGTGTACCTGCTGCAACAGTTCACACATGCTTTTACGATACTTAAGTTCACGAACAGCTGAGATTTGTAATGCCTCATTAAATGTTTTCTAAGAAGATTGCACTAATATTTTTGCTACAGTTTAGTAGGCTACTTGGGTTGGGCTGCGTGTTTGCTACACACATGAGCCATTGCTACTCATTATACTTTGGGTTCTTGGAAGGAAACCATAATTGTAATTTAGGCAGCAGCTGTTTAATCCTAGAACGACTTAAATAAGCATAGGCTTACTTTCCTTTAAGGTTGTTTGTTGTCGGGCTGACCTTTGTCAAACCATCAAACTTGAACCTATAATGAGATTGAATGTAGAATACTTTGTTTATCAGTTATATCTCATTCGTTAATGACAGTTTATTACCACTCACTAAGCCAAATGTACATACGGGTATAATAACATTTCAGTCTTATCAATGTATTGAAACTTGCTCGCATTAATC
>NW_022713487.1:0-800 GCF_011630105.1 Anneissia japonica
CATCATTCTAGTGGCTTACACAGGTTGTACAAATTATAGTAAATGACATAAAAGTCTAAGTGTCAATATAAAATTAATAACAGCATTCAAATCTTGAACACTTACCCAAAACATATCTGTATATAGAATTAACATAAAACTATAAAACAGCAGACTATACAGATTTTCTATCAGTTAGAAAACATCAATGCAAGCTACCTGCTAGCCATGTTGGATCTACAACGCTTCAATGAACCAAGCAATGGAGCACGCCCTCAATAATAGTCATGAATAAATATAGTTTCGCATGAAACAATTAGAGATACTTAGCTACAAGTTGCCCTCACAGTCAGCATATCGTGGGAACAGCCATTATCTGCTTTCTCATTCCTTATTGTTTATCTATATTCAGCATTAAGGCATTGTCTTTGCTAGTAAGCTTTCTTATTTTAGATAACAACTCAGCTCTCTAGTTAATTCTTATTTACTAGTTTTGTTTATTTCGCATTAAGTTTTAGTACCGCCCATGCTTTGTTGATAGGCCAATTAAATTTCAGGCAACTTGTAGCTAAGTATCTCTAATGTATATCACTCACACTGATGAAGTCCACAGGAGTGGACGAAATATTCGTGTTTAATAAATTATGTTCCAAAAATACGTCTTTTGTTTTCATTGTCATCACTTTCACCAATATATTTGTTATGGAACAACGTGCTACATCATTTCACAATGATACATCTAAATATATATATATATATATATCAGTTGCCTGACGATCGCAATAGCGTGAAACTCCGAGTAGCAACATCCTCTTCCAGCG
>NW_022713488.1:0-1010 GCF_011630105.1 Anneissia japonica
ACAGTGTTTCTAATGTATTTAATTGAATGCTAGTTGGGCTAAGCCTATATATATAATAGGCCTACACATACTTTATAAAACATAAAGTAACCTAATTTTCTGATAAACAAATTAAATAACATTAATTAAATAAAATATATTTAATGATATAGGCGTATTTGCTACCAACCGTAACACACAATTTGAAATAAAAGTAGGCGTATGATGACATAATTAATGTTGAAATATTGAATCCCAACACGATGGCGTGTATTTCAATACTTGGAGTATGTATTATACTTTCTTATCTGCGATTAATCAGTGGACCTTTCAGTAGTAAGCATATCGTAGAAGAGAATCACTAATGGGCATTGACCTCCAAAGTACTGTAGAAGTACAGAAATAATAGAGTGTTTTTTTGTGGATGAAATATGGGTATATAGAACGACTAGGAAACAGGTGTGATATCGAAATTCCAAAAGAGGAAGCATGTTATAAAGATATTCTGTTTTCTTTCCTGTATTTCTTATGTAAAACCGGATTTAAACTTTCAAAAAAAGTTTCTACAATGTGTATTTAGGCTTCATCAATACAGTATTGCGAATCCATCAATAGTCAATCAGTCAATTGATTGAATAACGCTTTTGTATCATCGGCATACCTTTTTAGTGTAACCTCACAATGACTAGACAATAATTAATTGATATAGAGAAAACACAAAATAAAAAAACTTTGTTCTCTCTTATAAATATAATGAAACTAACCTGATGGAAAAAAAATCAATAGGAAAACTAAGAGGAACAATGCATCGAAAAAATGGGGTGGGGGGGAATAGCCTGGGCCGGGAATAACTCTCCAGGTAGAAAAAAAAATCAGTGGGGAAAATTAGCAGGTGGCAAGTAGCTACCGTAATAGTGCTATATTCTGTAAAGTAAAGCCTCAAACCACCTCGATTTTGAGTCTACTAAATCTTCCCAGGCTTTTGCAGATATAGCCAGAACTTAATATTTGGAGTTTTTTGATAGCAGATT
>NW_022713489.1:0-983 GCF_011630105.1 Anneissia japonica
ATTGTATAAAAGTTATTTATTAAATAATAATTAAGTACAATTCAGTAACCAGGCATAGAGAGAAGGGGCCTAGGCCAGGGTCATATTCTGCATAGGCCTAGCTTAACGTGAAAGAGAATGATCGCTTAGACTACAGTCGTGTGACCGGGTAGATGGACTGGGCAATGGCTAGGTCTCCTAGTCCGACCTATGTAGCCCAGGCTGAAGTGGTTGTATTTTAGCAACTCTCATGTTCCCACCGGCGGCCAAAAGTTTAAAAAATTTAAATTTCTATCACTTCCGCCTTGAGACAGTCACTTCCGCCGTGAACCTCACGGCGGAAGCGTACTTTTCACGGCGGAAGTTGTGATTTTGAAAGTTTAACGTGACATTTCAAAAGTTACTGCCGTGAATTTGAAAGTGTGCCGTGGGTTTATAAAGTGTGCAGTGAATTTTGAAAGCGTGCCGTGGTTTTTAAAAGTGTGCGGTGAATTTTGAAAGTATGCCGTGACTTTTTAAAGTGTGCCGTGTGGTTTCGAAAGTTGTTGCCGTGAATTTCGAAAATGTGGCCGTGACATTTCAAAAGTTGTTGCCGTGACACTTATTGGCCACCGTACTATCACCTTTATTGCGTATATATTACCATAGAGAAAATAGAACAGTTCTATTTTCTCTATGATATTACTTAGCTTTATGCAATGTAGATCAGTTACGCTGATGAAGTCTTCAGGAGAGGACGAAATATTCGTTTAAATAAAATATATTTATGTTCCGAAATGTCAACATTTTCTTTACTGTTTGTCTCCGGCACACACACTTTTCTTTATAATACGTGGAACATACGTGCAACACACACATGACTATTTTATATATATATATATCTATATATATATTAGGCTATATATATATACATACATATACATATGGGCCTATATATATAGGGCATATATATAGGCCTATATACATATATCATATATCATATATATATATATATATATATATAT
>NW_022713490.1:0-629 GCF_011630105.1 Anneissia japonica
TCATCCGTCGTGGCAATGCAAGTCATACCGTCATACGAAATACAAACTTTACTGTGTAAGGGAAAGACATGTATTCATACTACTTAAATTAACAAACAAATAATATACTACAGCTTCAATTAATCAATCAATCGTTGGATTTATAAGGCGCATAATACAGCAGTATTAATACAGTAGCGCCAATAAAAAAAGACCAATGAAAGTGTAGCAAGCATGCGAAGTGGGTGCGAGGCCAGGGGCCGTTAGGGAAGAGTCAGTGTGCCGTTCTTCCACACTTTGAGGGCAAGCCGACCGACCCCGCGTAAACATAATTCACAGGATCACCGTGCTAACCCATTCCCTGACAACACCTGGAAACGACCCACTCTAGAAAAAAAAAAAATTAAATAAAATGCCAATAAATTATGAGTAAGCCGAGTCAAAGAGATGTGATTTCATTTGTTTTTTGTTTTTTTTGTTTTTTGTTTTTAAAGAGGGAGAGATGGCGATTCGCGTATATGTACAAGCAGATCATTCCATAATTTTGGAGCAGCAACAGCAAAGGATCTTTCACCATACGTTTTAAGTCTGCAAGGAGGTACAAACAGAATTGAAGAACTTCCTGTTGACCTCTAGGACCGTGTGCATGC
>NW_022713491.1:0-612 GCF_011630105.1 Anneissia japonica
TTTTTTAAACCTTTATTTCTAAAAATATATAAAAAAATTTATTTAAAGCCTATTATTTTCTGATATATCTACCAGTAGTCTATTATCACCTGTACTTTCATTTTTGAAAAATCAATACTTTTGGAGAAATTTAAAAAAAATCACTTTTTTGGTAGCAGAATCACATAAATTAACCAAATTTTTTTTAAAACAAAAAAAATAATTTATTATTTGAAAATTATAATTTTCACCTTTAAAAATGATAATAGTACCTATTCTTTTGTAAAATAACATGAATTTAGAATTTTCCAACATATACATTCTGAATAATAATTGAATTTAAGTAAGCTATTTTTTACTATATTTTAAAATTTAAAAATACTATGTATTTGGATCATTTTTTTCACATTTTACCATTGAAATACCAAAATATTGATTTTAGATCTGAATTCTATATAAAATGAGCTTTAGTTTGATAACAAACTTGATGGGATTTGATAAGTATGAAAAATTACAAAAAATCACTCTGCATTATGAAATTGCCCATAATTAGAATAAATGCATGCATATTTTACCGAGAATAAGGCTTTAAAAACTGGGGTTGGAAGAATGTTAGTTAAAAACTAATTAGTA
>NW_022713492.1:0-409 GCF_011630105.1 Anneissia japonica
ATCGAAATTTTTAGTTGTTATTGATAAGTTTTATCATATATAACATAATATTAAGTTAAGAACGTGCCTTCAGTTGTCACTGATGTAGTGGGCGCTAGTGTTGTAGGTGCTAAGAAGTATAAATAATAGGATTTAATGCATATGAAATTATTAAACAGTAGCTCATGTATTATAACACATTTCATAGCAATATAATAATATTATCAAAACATTTAGTTATTATTAATAATTTAAAGCATATACAACATACGTACCCTCAGTTGTCACTGACGTTGTCGGCTGTAGTGTTGTAGGTACTGAGAATATAAAAAGAAATTACTTGTAAATTAAAAATCAGTAACTAATTTATTGTAAAATATTCCAAAGTATATAACAATGAGGTTCAAAAACATTTAGTTATTATTAATAA
>NW_022713492.1:450-707 GCF_011630105.1 Anneissia japonica
ATTACGTACCCTCAGTTGTCACTGACGTTGTCGGCGGTAGAGTCGTAGGTACTGAAAGGTATAAATAGATGTGATTCACTGCTCATAGAAAAATCAAACAGTAGCTAATTTCTTATGACATAACTCAAAGGTATAAATCAATGAAAATCGAAATTTTTAGTTGTTATTGATAAATTTTATATTATATAACATAATAATAAGTTAAGAACGTACCTTCAGTTGTCACCGATGTAGTGGGCGATAGTGTTGTAGGTGCT
>NW_022713493.1:0-564 GCF_011630105.1 Anneissia japonica
TATATATATATATATATATTAATCGCATGGAAGTTATTCTCTAACTCTGTTAGATTATATACTCTGTTAGATAATTATATATATATATATAATTTATATATATATATAATTTAAACGTAATATAAGAGGAAAATTGAATTAGTGTTAAGTAATAAAATAAATAATAAATAAATAAATAATTGAAAACATAAATTATGTGGATTAAATTCTCATAGAATTTACAATGAAACTTTATAATGTAATTTATGAGATTATTTTTTGAAATACGTTCATCTTACGTTTTTTAGTTTCATTACTGTTACGCTATATAATATAATATTATACATATATGTATATATGCATATATATATATATGTATATATGTATATATATGTATATGTATATAAATGTATATGTATATGTATGTGTATGTAATGTATATGTATATATGTATATATATATATGTATATTTATATTATATAAATGTATACATATGTGTATATATACATATATATACACACATATATACACATATATACATATATATATATATATATATGTATCCGTCTGCAGACATTGCAGATA
>NW_022713494.1:0-2435 GCF_011630105.1 Anneissia japonica
CTCGGATCTCCTACCGACGTCGAGTACACGGCCGCGGCCGCGATCCTCAGACGGACGTCGAGTACACGGACGCATCCGAGATCCTCATACGGACGTCGAGTACACGGACGCTTCCGCGGATCTCCTACCGACGTCAAGTAGGCGGACGCGTCCGCGAATCTCAGACGGACGTCGAGTACACGGACGCGTCCGCGATCCTCCGATGGACTTCGTTAAGGCAGACTAGGCGAGTCTCTATTTCAACCTTTTCTGACAATTTTTTTTTTCTGAAACTGGAAATAATTTGTCGAGTAGACGGACGTGGAGTACGCGGACGTCAAGTAGACGGACGTGGAGAGCACGGACGGACGTCGAGTACACACTCGCGTCCTTGTCCCGCCGACCGATCTCGCGGACGTCGAGTACACGGAAGGACTTCGAGTACACACTCGCGTCCGCGACCAGCCGACCGACCACAGGTACGCGGACGTCGAGAAGACGGACGGACGTCGAGTAGACGGACATGGAGTACACGGATTTCTGGACTTAAAAAATTTTTCGAGATTTCTGGAATATTTTGGAAAGGCTGGACTTAAAATAATTTTCGAAAGTCTGTCGAGTCTGCTCTGATGTCGAGTACACACTCGCGTCCGCGACCGCAGACCGACCTCGAGTACGCGGACACGAGTACACAGACGGATGTCGAGTACACACTCGCTTCCGCGACTTGCCGACCGACCTGGAGTACGCGGACGTCGAGTAGACGGACGTGGAGTACACGGACGGATGTCTAGTACACACTCGCGTCCGCGACCCGCCGACAGACTTCGAGTACGCGGACGTCGAGTACACGGAAGGACTTCGAGTACACACTCGCGTCCGCGTCTCGCCGACCGACCACGAGTACGCGGACGTCGAGAAGACAGACGTGTCCTCCACTCGACTACCGTCGTCACGTACGCCGATAAGGCAGACAAGACGAGACTCTATTTTAAATTTGTAAAAAATTTCTGAAACTGGAAATAATTTGTGTCCGCGACTCGCTCACCGACCTCGAGTACGCGGACGTCGTGTAGGCGTACGTGGAGTACACGGACGGATGTCGAGTATACACTCGCGTCCGCGACCCGCAGACCGATTTCGATTACGCGGACGTCGAGTAGACGGACGTGGAGTACACGAACGGATGTCGAGTACACACTCGCGTTCGCGACCCGCCGACCGACCTTGAGTACGTGGACGGCGGGTCGGCCTCGCTGGACTTAGAAAAATTTTCGATAATGTGGACTTAGAAAAATTTTCGAAAATCTGGACTTCTGGACTTTCTGCACTTGAAAAGCTGGACCAGCTAGACCGACGTCTACTACACACACGTACTCGACGAACAACGTCGAGTTCACGGACGTGTCCGCGGATCTCCGACCGACGTTGTTAAAGCAGTCGAAACGAGTCTCTATTTCAACTTTGGAAAAAGTTTTTGAAACTGGAAATAATTTGTGTCCGCGACAAGAAGACGGACGTCGAGTACGCGGACGTCGAGTAAACGGACGTGGAGTACACGGGCGGACGTCCAGTAAACGGCAGACAAGACGAGTCTCTATTTCAAATTTGGAAAATTTTCTGAAAATGGAAATAATTTGTGTCCGCGACTCGCCGACCGATCATGCGGACGTCGAGTAGGCGTACGTGGAGTACACGGACGGATGTCGAGTATACACACGCGTCCGCGACCCGCAGACCGATCTCGAATACGCGGACGTCGAGTAGACGGACGTGGTGTCCACGAACGGATGTCGAGTACACACTCGCTTCCGAGACTCGCCGACCGACATCGAGTACGCGGACGTCGAGTACACGGACGTGGAGTTGAAGGACGTGGAGTACACGAACGGATGTCGAGTACACACTCGCCCCTTCGTACCGCCGACCGAACTCCAGTACGCGGACGTAGAGTAGACGGACTTGGAGTGCACGATGTCGAGTACACACTCGCGTCCGCGACCCTCCGACCGACCTCGAGTACGCGGACGTCGAATAGACGGACGAATGCCAAGTACAACGACGTGTCCTCGACTCGACTATCGTCTTCGCGTACGCCGTTAAGGCAGACAAGACGAATCTCTATTTTGAAAAATTTTCTAAAACTGCAAATAATTTTTGTTCGCGACTCGCCAACCGACCTCGAGTACGCGGACGTCGAGTAGACGGACGCGGAGTACACGGACGGACTTCGAGTACACGGACGTCGAGTACACTGACGGATATCGAGTACACACGCGCGTCCGCGACCCGCAGTTTGACCTCGAGTACGCGGAAGTCAAGAAGACAGACGTCGAGTAGACGGACGTGGAGTACGCGGACGGATGTCGAGTACACACCCGCGTTCACGACCCGCGGACCCATCTCGAGTACGCGGACGTCGAGTAGACGGACGTGGAGTGCACGGACGGACTTGA
>NW_022713494.1:2699-5135 GCF_011630105.1 Anneissia japonica
GATCTTGTACATTCCATTCGAATTACTTTCCTTGTTAGACGTTGATCGAAACCAGTCAGTTACAATGCACCTGCTGAAAATTATCGTTTCGCTAATTGTCTTGTACATATGTTTGACAGCAATAGCTAAACGGACGGGTATTGAGCGCCCTGGCCAAATGGTCAAGCTTTCGATGATTTTGTTAATTTTCGATTGTTTTACACAGTTTTGAAAATGACCGTCCGATGTTTCATAGAAGAGTTGGCAATCGCATCGAACCTTGAATCGTGTCATCTGCTTCAATTGGATATCATTATGCTGATCGTCGTGTACACTCTTTTGCCAGCAATCAATCATTGGACCGTTATGGAGCTCATCGGCAACATAACCAAAACTGTAATATCTGACATGGGATTCATTTGATTCTGTCTATCGTGTACGGCTGGATTTTTTTTTATTTAGGACAAGAAATACTAAAAAATGTGTTGAAAAAGATAATTAAAGAAAAGAAACACAAAGAAATATTTTGTATGTCTGAATTTATTGTTTCTCCTTTTCTTAACCAATCCTGGGTTTAATTTTTTGTTTGTTTTTAAGACGGCGGATGTCGTCTGACCAACCAGCGTCCGCCTGTCTTCGTCGGAGAGAGTGTGGTTCTCAGATGTCGTGCCCGCCTTGTCCGATCTCAGAAAGAACGTCATCCTCTTCAGAGGGGAAGGCGCGTGTCCCGATTTCGAAATCGTGTCACCGACGAATTCCGAAGGGAAGTACGATCCGACGTCCGACGGGTTGACTATCCGAAAGCGCACTTCGGTCTTGTCGCAATCGTCGTCGAATTCGTTGACGAAACTTCGGGAGCTCTCCCGAAACGGTTTGGGCAGTTTGCACGGAAACGATCTCGGCCGAGGTGGAGGCGGCGGTTGCGAGGACGACTGCCGATCTTCGCTATCGTCCGCGGAGTCTTCGGCGAAGGTCCGGCCCTCCCGATCGAAGAGCAATTCTGCGAAGACGTCGACGATCGGCGTCGAACTGGGAAACGGACTTCTCACTAAGTCGGATCTCGGGTGGCAGCACAGCAGGATCCTGGCGCACGTCAGGAATCGAGAAAAGCAATCGGACGAACGATTCCACTAGACGTTTCTCCCGTTCACGACGACGACGTTCTCGAAGTACGTCGTGCCCTTCTTGGCACCGGTCGGCGGACGGCGGTTGGCACCGTCGGCGTCCCTCGGGTCGAAGGAAGCCAGCACCAACGGAAAGGTGGAGAGACTGGTGACGTAACCTTCGTTCTGCCTGCTGGCCATCTCGGCGGTCACGCCGTCGAACGAGGAGGCGTGCATGTACGGGATTCTGTGCCTGACGTGCTGCGTGACGCGCACCGACTCGTCGTACGCGTCGAAAGCTGGCATCAGCGACGATATCTCGAGGCGCTGTTCCTGGGCGAACGCGAGACCCGGCACGGAGGACCTGAAGCTGACGCTGAGAGCGTCGAAGTCGAACCACGTTAGCCGCGCCAGGTGGGAGCCGGCGTTCGCCAGGGCGAACGCCAACTTCTCGTCGTTGGCGACCTCCGGCACCGCGAACGAGAACGCTATCGCCGGATACGCAGCTGCGAACAGTCTGACGGCCTCGTCCGTGTCGCATCGCGATCCCAGAGACGAGTAGCCGTCGTGCTCCGGAACCGGAAATCTTGGAATCCACCTCCTCAGATAGGCGACGAACTTCCTCTTCCTGTTGCCGTCCACGCGTTTCTCCAAATTTTTCAGGAAGGAATCCACACCCTCCACGGCTCGTGGGATCGTCCGCGGACGATGCGGGTACAGCGGTGCCAACGACTTGAGGAGATCTCCTCCGGTCAACTCCTCGTCTCCTCGCTGCCAGTCGGCGCACAGACATCCGACGACGGCGTCGAAATCTTCGAAAAGAATCAGTCTCTTTCCAATCTCCTTGTACAGGGTGGCTCTGAGTCTCGGCAGATTCCGCAACTCGCCATCCAAGTCGATGCGCAGACCGTCGAGAAGATCGTGACGTTCTAGTCCCAATCTTTGCGCTTCCAAAGACAGTGTCGTCCCCCAATTTTCGTCTCGAGACGTCGCTTAGGAATTGCTCGAGCGCTTCCTCTACTGTCTTCTCCGACGTAGAACCTTTCGCCTCGTTCAAGAAGCAACGCAGCTTCACTGCTTCGAACGAGTAAGGCGCGCGTCTGCCGCTGACGAACGCCGCCAAGTCCCACAGCAGTGCCGAACGGATGCTCGGTCGAGCTCCGGAGTATGACGAAGAAGAAGACGACGAAGACGAGGAAGGGAAGCTGCTGGCCACCTCATTAGCAACGGAGACGACGGACGACGGTGTCTTGGAGTGCCAGTTGTACTGATCGATTCCGGCGCACTCCATCCGAAACCAGAAGTTTCGCGATCGCGACACCAACTCGGGATCCGAATCGACGTTCGGTCTGGC
>NW_022713494.1:5567-8276 GCF_011630105.1 Anneissia japonica
TCCGGATCTGTGCTCATGGACACGAACAGGCGCAACATTCGAGGAGTGTGCGAAAACTCGACGGGTGGCACAACCTGCAAAGGTCGGTCGAACTCGACTACGGGACTTCTGGAGCGAGCAGGATTCGGTCTTGGACGGTCCTCAGCTTTCTTGCTCTCCTTGCGCGCGTACGTCGTAGGTTGGCGCCTCGGTCGTTCGGAGGTCGTCCGTCCGGAGTCGTCCACGTCGTCGTCGCCGGCACCGCCACGTTCGATGATCTTGAGTCTGGCGTCGATCATGCTCGATATAGACGAATCCGCCCTACTGATGGTTTTCCCTTTGATGATCACGGAGTCTCTCGTTTCGTCGTACGACATACCGGCGTCCGAGAAACGCCCGACGCCGTCCGGCCAGTCGAACACTTCGCCGAACGCGAGGTTCAAGTTGTCGTTGCGACTCGGCAGCAGCGTGACCCCGAGGACGATCAGCGGGTGCGACGCGTACTCGCCCAATATAACCTTCCAGCTAGGTTTGCTCGTCATTTCGTAGGACATCGTCTCCGGAGTAACGTGCAAGGTAGACAGCGGAGCGCTCCAATTTTCTCCTGAAGAAAACCGTTCCAGTATCACCCATTTGCGTTCGGATACAAGCGCTTCGTATCTCGCATCCGTTCTCTTCGGTTTTTTGGACTCCTCCTTTCCTCGTTGCCAGCGATAGACTTTCGACGAAGATGGCATCTCCTCGGGACGAACGGAACGACGGGCGAAATACGTAAATAAGCAAAACCAAGTACGAATCGTTGCCGAACACCGCCTCCAAGTTCGGAGCGATTCGAGTGTACGGCGTCGGAAGTTACGGCGTGGTACAATCAATGAAGGACGACGTCAGGATCGTGGAGAAAAAATCTTGAAGTTAGGTTCCGACCGAGATAATCTCAGCGGCAGCAAGGAAGCGGCGATACTCGCACACCTGAAACGGACGGATCCCGAGAGAAAATTCACGCCCCGACTACTCGGCGCCACGTTCAAGAACAACGTCGTCGTATCCATAACGATGACGAACGAAGGATGCGATCTGCAAACGTTGAGATACGGTCACGGGATAATTCCGTGCGTCAGGACGCTGGCGCTGCACCTGAGCAAGGCTCTGACTTTCCTCGCCAAATCGGGCGTGGTGCACAACGACATCACCCCGAAGAACGTGACGTACAGCAGGGTCGACAACCGCTTCAGACTCGTTGACTTCGGTTCCGCCGAGCTCTGCGACAGAGGTGCCAAGGAGCTGTGAATCCGGATACTCGACAAGACGGGAAGCGAAGGCGTCGGTCACGTCGCTGCCGATTCGCCTTCTTCAAAGTACGTGCCGCAAGAAACGTCGATGCACCTGATGGACGTCCGTCTACGTTTCGGGTGCATCCGCACGGACAGGAAACTGACGAACGTCCCGTACAGGGACTCGAGTCACGTTCTCGGCGATCGAAATCGGAAGATGCTTTCCGCCAAGACCGATCTGTACGGAGCAGCAATGACGGTGGCGACCGTGCTCGCTGAGAATTCTCCCCAAGCGTTCGATCAGTTCGACTACCAGGATCTCGCTCGCGGGGAGTGTACGGAGGAACCTCTACTGAAGGTGTGCGAGCACCTCGTCCGTCTTCGCGGTCCGATGACCGACGACGAGCTGGCGTTCTGGAACGCGTACGTCTACTCGGACGACAGGTTCATTGACGCGATGAGAAGTCGGGACTCGGCACCGTCCGCGCTTGAACGTTTCGTGGACGTGTTGGAAGTTCGTCAAAGCTCTGAAAAGATGCCTGAGTCCGGTTCCGGAGTACCGTCGACTCTCCGAGCTGCACGCCGCATCCTCCGTCGTCGCCTGCAGCAGAGTATCGGACGTCGACGCGAAGCACATCTAGATGTAAACGGGCCGGCAAAAAGTCGGTGTACCTGCTCTACCGGGACGACCTTGTTATCGGAGACGTCAAGTTCGGAAACGAGAGCGAACACAAGAACGTGATCGTCGTCGAACACGTGCACTCGATAATGGACGATCCGAAGACGTTGTCGTCCTTCGTAACGTCAGCGCTCAGATTATGCAAGTACAGGTCGAACAAAATCTAACTTCCGGTATTCAACAAAGACGATCGGCAACGACTGGTCACGGCGTTCGGGGGCAGAGCTGTGGCGTCCGACGACGGAAAGCGATTGACGATGAACGTCGAAGAGCGCGTTCCCCTCATCATGCCGAGAGGCGAGAAGGACGCCGTTGCAACGAAACGTTCGGACAGTTACTTAGATTCTCGCGATCAGGATGTGTCGTTCGCAAAACGACGTAGGACGGCACATCGAACGGACGTATTCGAGTCTTCGACCGACGAAGAAGAAGAAGAAGATCGCATCCTGCATTAGTATTAGCAACTTCGTTCTTCTTCTCGTCCTCAGTTCATCCGATTGCTTGCGATGGACGTCCTGCAGCCGCGGACGGTGATTTACCGCGACACCCCGGATGACATATCGAAGCGAGGAGCATTCTCGGTGGACGACAGGGGTACGTTCGGGGTGGTCAAGTCCGTGGAATCAGACGTGCGCGTGGTGGAGAAGAAGAAGGAAACCAACAAGACCGTCGAACGAGAGCGGCTCGTTGGCAACAAGGAAGTTCTCGTTCTCGCCTACGTCAACCGGAACGACCGGATGCGTTCGCACGCTCCGCTCCTGCTGCAAGCGACCTTCGTCT
>NW_022713494.1:8846-10317 GCF_011630105.1 Anneissia japonica
ATGTTCAAGAAGCTGCCCGTTCTGAAATTGGGTCTTCCCCAACCTTCCGCGGAAGTCAGGTGGTCCGGATTGCTCGTCGTGGACTCGAGGAGCTACGCGGACGACGAAGACGACGATGACGATAACAAAGACGACGACGGTCGTGGTCCCGGACGAAGAACTCGCAACGGTCGATTGTGGATGGCGAGAATCGAGGACTTTAAAGAATTCATGCCGCTGTTTCTGACCCTCGATTCCATGCACGACTGACGCATATTCTTCGGTCGAGCAAATTCGAACGATTCCTCTCTCACCTTCCAGTGGCATTTCGACGGAAGGCGTTACGTTTCAGACAACCCCTACTTCGAACTTCTGATGCGCATACTGAGAAACGCGTGCGCCAGTCACAACGGCAACGACGTAGCAGAGTCCCGGTCGTTGACGTCGTTGCAGTCGATCGCCGGCATGATAGAGACCTGTCTCGATCATCTGAGAGTGGGAGGAAACGTGCAGCTTGGGTCTCGTCCTAGGTTCTCGCGGCACCCGGGCGGGCGTATCGAATGGCTGCACGCCGACCTGTTCACAGCCATCTTCTCGTTGGAGACTCTGAGAGATACGATCGAAGATCTGGCGGTCAAGGCCGAAAAACTCGTGCTGGCAACTACGACGACGACGACGAACGAGCGGGAATCGAACGACCCGGTTCTCGACTTCGAGCTTGCAGACGCTAGCGAACGAATCCAGGTGCAGCAGAGCGGCCGTCAACTTCTTCCTAGTCAACGTCGTTTCGTTGCAGACCATCGCGCACCGGTATCCGTACGATCGTAGAGAGCGCGTGCACTCCATCCACCTGAGGGGAACGAAGCTGCAGGACGACATGATAGAATTCCAGTCGCCGCTGAGCAGAGGATCAACGGCCCTGTTCTTCGCGTCCACCGGATCGACGAACATCACGACGAGAGGCAACTTCGACCTTCGCACGAAGACCTCCCTCAACTACCAGCTGCACCAGGCTGTTGTGTGGAGGAAGCGCAACAGCCTCCCGATGCACACGTCGACCAACAACCTGAACCACGCTGGAAGGATATACGGCATCAGATCCGATCAGTCGACGGTGATCGAGAATCTGAAGCTGAAGGAATCTCTCATCGTGGACAGCAACGATCGATTTCCGTCGGTCAAGTTCACAGTTCCGAACGACTCGAAAGCGGGCGGAGACGATCGCCCCCGCAAATTTCAGCTATTCTCTCCGTCGTTCTGCTGCAACACTCAGTTTCAAACGCCGGAATCCCTCCGACGTACCTGACTAACGTTTTTGGACACCGTTCTCAGACACGTGGACGACTTCGATTCCGACCTCTGCAAAACTCTGCGTTGAACGCGAGCTGCTCTTCGGAAGACCGCTAAACGATTCCCGACTGAAGGAGATCGACCCGGTCAACCGTTCGACGCGCTGCAACAGATCGGGTTGCAAACGGAAGCGTTACATCAC
>NW_022713494.1:10371-12887 GCF_011630105.1 Anneissia japonica
TTTTCATCGAAGAACGGCACTCGGAGATGCTGAGATCTGTCGAGAAAAGGGACGTCCGAAAAACTGTGAGGATGCCGGTGGAGCACGTCCGTCGGATCCTGAAAATACTGGACGGGAAGAAGGACGTCGTCGGAATCTCAAAAGTGGCGAACCAACTGGAAATTTTGCTGTCGCGCAAGACGGGATCGAGGACGACCTCGAAGAATAAATATTTTTTTTTTATTTTTTATTATTTCAATGATTTTTGGAAAAAAAAATCGAAATAAATGTTTGTAAAATATGAAAAAAAAGAAAACACTTGTTTACGTTACTTTCTTTATCGTAATAGAATTTATTTTGCGTGAGTGAGTGAGTAAAGTGTGAACGATTGAAAGTGAGCACGACGATGGACATGTTCAAGAAGCTGCCCGTTCTGAAATTGGGTCTTCCCCAACCTTCCGCGGAAGTCAGGTGGTCCGGATTGTTCGTCGTGGACTCGAGGAGCTACGCGGACGACGAAGACGACGATGACGATAACAACGACGACGACGGTCGCGGTCCCGGACGAAGAACTCGCAACGGTCGATTGTGGATGGCGAGAATCGAGGACTTTACAGAATTCATGCCGCTGTTTCTGACCCTCCATTCCATGCACGACTGGCGCATATTATTCGGTCGAGCAAATTCGAACGATTCCTCTCTCACCTTCCAGTGGCATTTCGACGGAAGGCGTTACGTTTCAGACAACCCCTACTTCGAAATTCTGATGCGCATACTGAGAAACGCGTGCGCCAGTCACAACGGCAACGACGTAGCGGAGTCCCGGTCGTCGACGTCGTTGCAGTCGATCGCCGGCATGATAGAGACCTGTCTCGATCATCTGAGAGTGGGAGGAAACGTGCAGCTTGGGTCTCGTCCTAGGTTCTCGCGGCACCCGGGCGGGCGTATCGAATGGCTGCACGCCGACCTGTTCACAGCCATCTTCTCGTTGGAGACTCTGAGAGATACGATCGAAGATCTGGCGGTCAAGGCCGAAAAACTCGTGCTGGCAACTACGACGACGACGACGAACGAGCGGGAATCGAACGACCCGGTTCTCGACTTCGAGCTTGCGGACGCGAACGTTCGAAGTTTCGTCAACGAGGTTGTCGACGATCCGCGCAACCCGTTGAGGAACTGGTTCGTATTTTGCAGTTAAGCGAAGAGCTTGGGTTCGTCAGTGATCCGTCCGCTGCGGCTTCTCAAGGAGGTCGGCGAACGAAACTCGGCGTTCCCGGCCGACGCCGACGTTTTCCAACCGAGCTTGTGGAAGAGGTTGCGCTCCAACGGAACCAAGCTGCCACCGTGCGTGTCCGAGTCGACCGTGCTCCACGAGCCGGACAGGGACAAGGTAATTAACGTGTTTCCTCTCTTCTCCGGTGCGCACGACGACCGGGAAGTGGAAGACGACATCCGGATGGACGAGAACAGGATAAGGCGGCAGAGATTGCGGCGGTGCGTCGAGGAGGTCGTCAGCGACAACGTTCATCGCTTCGTCGACCGACGCACTCTGCCCGGAGATCTCGAACTCGGATCGGAATCGTCGACATGGACGCGACGGACGCGTGCGCCTGCACCGTGCTCTGATAGATACAAAAAAGGTTCATAAAGCGTCCGTTATCGCTAACCTTCTCTCATAACGCGATCGAAGTTAGCACGGTGAAGATAACTATTCGAGAATGTCGACAAACGAAAGCAGCGAACGTCGAATGCGCCTGACCCTCCGCGATATACACGGAGGATACGAAGTATCTATCATCGACGAAGACGTAGAGAGATTTACCGATTGGTCATTTTCAATCTCCTCGTATTTTACTCCCGAAGACGGTGTCGACGTCGAATACAGGCTGTACTTGTACGTCGATCACACGTTCGAAGAAGGTGCGTTTGGACGCGAGTTGTGCCAGCTGAAGGGAAGCACCACGCTCCAGTTACGCAACGGCGTACATCTGCAATGTCTCGTGCCGGATCTGAACAGGGAGGTATCCTTGGATAAGGACGACACTCTGGTCGCCGCCATCCTGAGAAGGGGGGACAAAGTTGTCGCGCAAGTCGGCAAGCTCTTCGACAACCTGTCATGGACCAACCTGACTGCCGATCAGATCTCTAGGAGTCATAGTTTCATGACCCTCGTTCGTGCCAACGAAACTTCCAGAGGTATCCATACCACTCAGAATTAAATAAAGTACATGTTGTTGTTGTTGTTGTTATAACGGAGACAGAAATGAAATAAAAGTGACAATGTTAAAAAAAAATATTTTGTACGTTTGTTTATTTCAGACCGTTATGTTGACAATGACGACGACGACGAATGCCGAAAGGATTTGGATTCGATGCTCCGAACTTTCGACAGAAAAGTATCTATGTGCAGTCTTGGAGAAGTTGTGGGAAAGAGTTTCGAAACGTCCACCTTTTCGGCCGGGATAATCGACGCCCGTGGCGGTCGTCTGTCCATCGTCGGCGCCGGGATCGATCTGCATATTCCGAAAGGAGCGATC
>NW_022713494.1:15205-17425 GCF_011630105.1 Anneissia japonica
GAGGTGGTGCCGAGAGAAGCGACGACGTTTCTGAAGTTCATCCGCACCTTCACAACAGGTCGCTCGAAGCCGTTCCTGGCGACGGCGTTCAGCGCCTCCGTCACTCGACCGCCGAAGACGAACGGTTCGCAACAGCCGAGAAGATCCAGGCATCGACGATCGTTCGCCATAAATCGGTCCATGCACGTGATAAGTTCGGACGCGAATTCGTTGATCTCCTCGATGCGGAAGTTCTTCGTGCACACCAGCAGATTGCTTTTGGTCCGTTCCAGCAACGCATCTTTAAGATCTTCGTTCAGAAGCAGGTATGCGGCAACGGACACGGCGAACACGTACGCGTTCAGGTCGCCCAAGTCCTTTTCCGACTTGTAGTCTTCGTCCAGAAACCGCAACAACCTCACGGTCGTTGCGATCGGGCGCGAACACGTCGCGACAGAGGAGAGATCCAACAGTATCTGGCCGCCGGAACTATAGACGTCTTCTCCGAAACCGAAACCTTGTACGAAGCCGGACATGACCGTCCAACGTCTCAATGCATTTTTCGCCCTGTACGTCCCGCTTCCTTCTCCGAGTTTGATGTTGAACGTCAACGCCATGGTTCGTCGCGAACGAACAATGCTACCCGAATTAATTATTCTTCTTGTTTTTATACTCGACGATCTCTTGTTTAAAAGGAAACAACTTGCTTCGAAATCAACATATGAACGCGAGACGCAGAAAGTAGAATACAATCGGCATGCTGTTCTTCTTCGCCCTGATAGTGATGTTAGTTTCGGTCGCGTATCCTATGCCGACAGAAGATCAATCGCCTTCGACGGACGAAATCGACGTCTCTTTCGCAAAGAGCGTCGGCATCTCGTCCATCGTCGTAATGCGAGTGGTGAAGGAGTGGCGAACCCTGTTCGTGGGCGCGAACAATTCGGCGTTCGTGTTCGATCTCGATCGAACTCTAGAATCCTCGACGGCAACGAAGTTAGACTGGATGCCGGACTCGGTCGCCAAAAATAAGTGCAGATTGAAAGGGAAGGAAGAACACGAATGCCAGAACTACGTGAAAATCGTAACTCCGGATTTAACGAACGGTCGAGTGTTGATCTGCGGAACCAACGCTCATAACCCGAAGTGCATTCATGCCGAGATGTCGAACTTGGAGAGTGGTTGGAGGAGAAGGAACGCGACGGATGGTCTGTACAATTGTCCGTTTGCCGTCGACCAAAATGTAACGTCCGTCTTCAACGGCAGGGATTCCGCACTGACGAGGTCGATGGGCAACGCCGTTCCTCTCATAACCAAGAGGCACGATTCGTTGTGGCTGAATCACCCGAAATTCGTCGGTTCGTTTGTAGAGGGAAGAGAAGTGTTTTTCTTCTTCCGAGAAGTTTCCGTAGAAAACTGCGAGAAGATTTACCGTTCGCGAATCGCCCGCGTTTGCACCGACGACAAGGGAGGCAGAACGATACTGGACTCCAGCTGGACGACTTTTCTGAAGGCGCGACTCGACTGTTTGTTCCGAGGGGAATTTCCGTTTCGCTTCAACTACCTGCAGGACGTCGTTCGGACCGTCCGCGGAGGAAAGGTCTTCTACTACGCAGTTTTCACGACGGGGGAACACGAAATACCCGCCTCGGCCATCTGCCGTTTCGGCCTCGACGACATAAGGGACAACTTCGAAAGAGGTCAGTTCTTGCGACCGACGGCGCCTTGGGGACGCATCCCGGACGAGGACGTTCCGGACAACAGACCGGGCGATTGTTCGGTTGACTCGACTCTACTCTCGTACGAAGATCTAAACTTCGTGAAATCCCACCCGTCGCTGTACGAACCGGTCGGAAATGGGGACCCTTACGCCCGTTCGACAAAACTACAGGTTTAGGACGTTGACCGTGACTGAGACCGGTAACCTTACGGTCGTTTTCGTCGGAACGGACGACGGTCGAGTCTTGAAATTGGTGATGTCGGAAAATCGGGCCGTCCTTCTGTACGTCATGCGCGCGACGGACCAACCGATCACGAACGCCGGATTGCACGGGAACTTTTTGTACGTAACCTCTACCGATCGACTTTACGAAATCCCTCTTCTACGGCATTGCCGACTCCTGAACGATCGCACACGCAAGCAAGATCCGCATTGCATTTTGATGTCGACGCACGCCGGCGTCGAGTTGGAACCAAGACCGTCGGAGCACGTGCAAACAGTGGAAAAGACGAACGCGGACGTCC
>NW_022713494.1:17497-23319 GCF_011630105.1 Anneissia japonica
CGCCGTCGACGGATCACATCAGTCTGGTCGCACTCGCGGCAATCGGGTGGACACTTTGTATAGTTGAAGCTATAGGCATTGTTTGGTTGATCTTTAAAGTTACTTTGTTGGTACGGTAAAAAAAAGAAATCGTGGGTTTTTTACATATCTGTGTTACAGTATTTTTATAATCCGTTTCTGTTAGAGTTAGGAACATGCGAACAGGGGCAAATGCATTGTTGATATTAAAATTTAAATAAACGAAGTTTGACACATAATTTGTTTGTTTTTCTTTTCTTTTATTTTGTCTAATCAACACTCAACCAACATAATCAATAATGAAAGTTCCTGTGAACCGAATAACGTACATCGTACTTAATGTTGAAACCTAAGACGCAGGGAAGTATACTATAATATGAGCATTTGTTCATCAGCAGTACGACGGTCGGACTATCCACCTGCTGGACGTACGTTCTAAGTAACCTGGGCAATGCCTCGTGACGCACGTCGTTTGAGACGATCGTTCGCTTGCACAGCAACTTCATGGAAGGCATATCGTCGTACCATTCGTAGGAATATGTGAAATAACACTCAGAACCTTTGGTTGCAACCGCAATGCTTTTGTTTCCCTCACTTCCGTCGTTGTAATATTCGAAGGTACGATTCTTCAGTCGACCGAACGTTGGATTTTTGATTATTATTCCTTCGTCCTTTATTATTCCTTCGCCCTCGATGACACTGTCAAATCGAACGACCTGGCTGTTTCCTATTGTGAATCGATGAAATCCCTTCGCCAGAAAACCACGCATCACGAAGTAACCTTCGGAAATCTCGTCCCACTCGTGCATTCTATGGGCTACTTTTTTTTGCAATTTTTCTTTTCATCGACGTCTGCACCGGGTGCATTCGACTGAACAATATATCTTATTCGGTGAAAATCGTCTCGTTACTACCATCTCCTTGCAAAAATTCAGGTTTTTAGAGTTATATTATTCAACATTCGTTCAAATATTTACGGGCGCCGACGCAAAAGTGGCGAGCCCGTGCGCACAGGGGATCGCCGCAGCGAAGAACGAACAACTTCGTTCGCCCAGCTCCCAGGTCCTTGCTGTTGAAGACCAACTCGTCCCTTCTCGTCGCTCGTTCCTCTTCGATGGACGTCGTCACGACTGTGGAACAGCAATCCGGTTTTCCTTCCTCCGACGCTGCAACCGTCAGTCTGGTCGGCACTCCTTCGACGGTGAGTCGAACCTCCAGCAATCGATCGGAGGCGCCACGACCGCAGGCGGAGGCGAGGACGCCGAGGACGCTGTCCTTGTCCGGTTTCGACGGGCACCTCTTTCGGAGGGCATCCAGCAGGGGGGTCGCGTCGAAGAAGTCGTTGCGACACGCCGCGAACAAAGGGTGCTGCAAAGCTCCCTCGTGTCTGACGTAGTACGGCGCCGGCCGAAACAGACCGAGCGCGGCGCACGCTCTCCTGAACTTGGGAGCGTTCGTTTCCTTCTTCGACAGTCGGCGAACGCTCGATAACGAAATCGTCTTCGTCCTCTTCAGACCGTCCGCGAGTTCGACGAAGGCACCGGCGCAGGCCTCCAAAGCCGACGCATGATCGTCGTGCGTCAGCGCGATCTCCACCAACTTTCGGTCCAGTTTGGAAACTAGAGGTTCCGCGTCGTCAATCACTTTCAGCATGCCGACCGTGCCGACTGTACAGTTCTCTCGCAGGTACGCGTATTTCTTCTTCGCCGTCGTCAGCAGCAGCCGTCTGTACGTCTCCCTCCGGACGAATTTCTGCCATCCGTTTCCGCCGACGGTTTTTTCGAAATTCCATCTGCAAGTCGGGTCTGCCGTTCGCCCCGACCTTCACGAACAGAGAGTCCGTGTCTCCGTAAACCACCCGAGCGCCCTTGCGTTCGGCGCAATTCTTCAACTTGGCCAGCTGTCTCCTGCAGCTCGACGTCACGTGGTTGTAGAGTCGACCTCTTTCGGAGATGGCCAGGCATCCGATGCACGCGTTCGCCACCCGTTTGTACGCGGCCGATCGTTCCAGTCGTTCGTCCCGTCCTCGCACCAGCCTCTTTAGTACGGACGGCAGAAGACCTTCGAGGTCTTCGTCAACGAAGGACCCGTCTTCGAGAGCGGTCGCCTCATTAACGTTCAGGTCGACGACGAACCTGGGATAGTAGGACTTGAAGTCGTACACGTCCACGTGATCGTTAATGCCAGGCAATGGTTCGAGAAAGAGACCTCCGCCTCCGGCCGGCTCGTCCGCCGTCTCTCTTCGATGGGGAAACACGAAACCACGTCTCGCAGCCTCCAAAACGGTTTCCACAAGAAGCCTGCTGCGCACCTTGCATTCGTAATCCCGGAGAACAGACAGCTCCTCATCAAGCACGTCGTCGGACGTTCGTGCAGAAAGTTCGTTGCAAGATCTTCTGCTCGCGTACTCGTACATGGAATCGCGATCGCGGCACCCGTCGGCGTCCTCGGAGGTGTCGACGCATATCGGCCATCGGGGTATCGGCAGGTCGCACGCCGAGCATCTGTTCGTCAACACCGTCTTCACCCACTCTCCGTGATACACGAGAACGTCGGCCGATTTCAAGAGGTTCATCAGACATCGTAGCACCTCCCTCTCCTCGGGCTCCTTCGACATCTTTCCGTCGGAGAGAACTACGGCGGTCACGCGTCCGGTCACGTCGAGTCGAACGGAGAGGTAGAGCACGGACGGCTGCACGGGATCAGTTTCCTCGAGTTCCAGGTGGGTTCATTCGTCGTACTCAAAATTCTCGACGTATCCCTTCTCGTTCGTGGTGCATCGGTGCCAAGCGCACCCGTGCACGCCGACGGCGCACTGGGCGTCCAGGTCGTCGACGGCAGACGGCAGGTTGCCGAACGTGTTCTCCACGGGGATGCCGTTCCTGTCCCGTGACCTGAGCGTGCGGTACGTTCGACCCACGGACTCGTATCTGTCGCCTCTTCGTAAAGTCACGTCGCCGTCTTCGTCTTCGGCGTAACACTGGAATTCCACCTTCGTACTCTCCAGGTCAACCGGCCGTCCCTCTAGATTTCTTCCGCGAACGGACAACTTTCCTGTTATCTTTGAATATTTGGCGCTCGTCAGATAGACGAACATGGCTAATTTTTTCATAGAGACAACTATATATATTTAAAAAAATAACATTCGCATACAACAGATTATCGTTAAATGATTTCTTTTATTATTCACTTTTCAATTAATAGAAAGAATCTTATATTCATCTGTACACCTTCGTACCGTCCGGTATCTGCCACTCCGACAGCCTCTGTTTGATGGGACGTCTGCACGTCGGGCAGTTGTTCACCCGCTTCGAGCACGATCGACAGGACGTGAAATGTCGGCAAGGCATCGTCATCACCTCGGAGTACGCGTCCAGACACATCCGGCATCTGTCACTTTCTTCCAGCGTCCGGAAAGACATCCAATCGAAACCGGGACACAATTCGTTCAGCACGTCGCCCACCGTGTAAGCCATCATGTCCTTCCAAGGATGAGACAAGTACGCCTTCTGTGCGATCGCCAAAACGTCCGCCACGCGTCCTCGTTCGCAAGGCCAGTCGCCGAGAACGGAAGATATCCAATTCACCGCGGACGGGCGATCGTATCCTTTCTGTCGAACGTCCAATCCTTCCTTGCTTCGGTTAGTCGTCGTCCTGTTGAAAGGGTCGTCCGGGTTGCGATGCACGATGCACCTTCTGGCGATCTGAAAGGGAGGTGGAAGCACGCGACGAGACTCCGACTTGCACGCAGTCCTCAATCTGTCGATCTCTTTTATCACTTTCAAATGTCCCACTTTCAGACACCTCTTTCCACGGATAGTACAAAAATATCGGGTTTCCCACTCCTCTTCGCTGACGGTCGGGTCGATTACGTGTTGGTACTCGTCGAAAAAAAATAGGTTTACCTTATCACCGTGCAACTCGGCTTCGTTTATCGCTTTTGCAAACGCTCTCATGATTCTCGTCGTTTCGGCCATCGTTTCTCTTATGATTCTCGTCGTTTCGGCCATCGTCTCCATGACCTAAACCTAACTGTGGTAAACTTTGACGACTTCACCGACTTTTGTACGACAGATCGGACACGACGCTAACCTGACGGAACACGAGTCGCAGCAGACGAGATGGTTGCACGGAGTCAGGAGGACGTTCGAATCTCGATCCATGCACACCTTGCACGACATCTCGTCCTTTGACCCCGTCCTTTTTCCTGTCGTCGGCCCCATTTTCATCGAAGTCGATTATGCTCGAGATCAGAACTTCGTTTGTCAACGAGAACACTTGTCCTTTCTCGTCGAGATGATCGCTCACGACCTTTGCGATCACGTCGCTGTCGAATCCGAATTCGGAGGCAAAATTAATCTTGAAAATCAGGGTTTCCTTCGTCTTGCGCCGCAACCACAAGCACGAACTCCCGTGTTCGGCGTGTTCAGAAAGAGGAAGGTCGTCCGGCACCCATCGGCACAGCGATACTCCGCAGAAGAAACACCTGGCGTTATCTTCGAAACCACTGTAGAAGAACCCCGCTTCCGACATCGACCTTCCGTCGGGTCTGTCGTGCGGCCAGTTGCGAAAGGTTTTCACCCTGTCTTCCTCGTCTTCAAATTTTGGAAAGGTAGCGGTTCTCTGCATAATTTCTTTTTGTATTACCTACTGATAATAGACTGATTTCGAATGAAGACAAATATGCACAATAGCAACTTTATATTGTTTTTTGTAATAAAGACTTTATTGAAGACAAAACAGAATATAAGATTTCGTGTTTTTCTTTTTTCTTTAGTACTTAATATATCGCAACATTTTTTTTTAAATTCTATTCCGAAGACGGGTTGTACTTCAACATTTTCAAGAACAGCCAGTCGTCCAGTTGCTGTTCCAGTTCTTCGTCTCCGTAAACGACCGTGTCTTGGTCGGAAATGTTTTCTTCGTCCGACGATCCGACTAGAAGCTGAGAATCCTCCGGAAAGTAGTCGGCGAGGTTTCCTTCTCCGGCTGTTCGTTCGTCGTCGACGGGAAGTTGAGAGTCCTCGGAAAGGATTCCGTTAGGTTTCCTTTGCCATCTGCGGTCTCAGCTTCTCTTCGTTCGTCGCCGACTCCAACAGTTTGGGAGGTGCTTGCGTCGTCGTCGTCTTCGTCGTCGTCGAACTTGATCCTTTTGGTATAAGGAGCATCCGACTGAAGAAAAACAATCAAAAAATAAAAATAAAAATAAAGGTAAAATTACATCACGTCACACGTTACGTCCTCTTTGAAAAATGACGTCCTGGTCCTTGTCGCTCGAATCGTCGTCGTGGTCGTCGTTGGCTTTGTCCTTCTCGTCTCGTTTGTCGCCGGATCGCAACAACCTGACTCCCTTCCGCGAAAGCAGGAAACTCTGGAGAACGACCACGACGCAGAACCTGATGGCCTACGAGGCGGTGAAAACGATCGCCCAGTGTCGTCCGACCTTGTTGATCGGACAGTCGGCGGTGTCGATGCTGTTGGCGCTGAGGTCCAGAAGGTTTTCGTAGCAGTCGCCCAAGGACGTATCGCACTCCATCACGTCCCGACCGTCGAAGGCGCACGGCTCTAGTTTGTAAACGAGCACGTTTCTGACGAGGTCGACGGTGGCGATCGCTACGCTGGCCAGAGACGCCGCCTCCCACACGTCGGAGAGCTGGAGATCGCGGCGGTGAACACGAACGCGTGCACCACGTATTCCGAAGACAGAGGGTAGACGATCGCTCCTGCAAACACGTCAACAAGCAGGGTCGCCACGACGATCGGAATGCCCGCGTTTCTGTACCACCCCCAACCGCTGCCGCTAC
>NW_022713494.1:23860-26954 GCF_011630105.1 Anneissia japonica
CGAGGTCGCGATGCAGGACGAGATCAGCGAACATAACGTCGATTCTTTCATCATAGGTGGCCAGCCGCGTCGGTGACCGATGACGTTCATACTGAAGATAGGAATCCTACCTTTTTTTCCCCTAAGGAAGGGGAGCCTGGAAGTGAAAATCGACCTCGCCATCTGCCAGATCGTTTCTTACGACGGGACATCGAGCGAACCTGTACACGGCGTTCATGCACTTCCGGAATTCGAGCGCGTTCTTCCACCCTAGATCGGAGTACAACTTGCGATAGGCCGCCGAAGTCAGGACGTTGCCTGCCCTGAGTACCGTCTCCTCCCCTTTCTTATCTCTGACGACCGGTTCGCAAAAAATAAAACGCACCCGATTCGCCGGGTTGCAAAGGAAGCAGCCTCTCTCTCGCTTCCGTCGTGAAGTCAACGGATATCATGGCGATCTCGCGAAACCGCACGTCCGGCGCAGGGCGCGGCAGGGGCAGTACCAGTATCCTGTGTCGTTCCGTGGTCCTCTATGGGGGTTTCCTTGCGCTCGCCGTCAGCGCTCTTCGGTATGACTCAGGATGCGCGTATTCCGTGTGGTTGGTGAGCAGCACCTTGTAGAACAAGGCGCTGACGTCTCGAACGTCGAACGTCGTCTCTCGATCGCCGTACCTTACCGGAATGTTGGAGTAAGGATCGCCTTTCCCTGCGCTCGCAACTGCCACGGCTGATGCTGTCGCGAACGCGAATCGGATGCGATCGGGATTCGTGCAGCACAGTTTTCGGTACACGTACGCGGGGAGTCGGTGAGCCGTGAGAAATATGCTCCCTTCCTCCTCGTGGTAACAGATGAGAGTGTCGGCATCCATCAATATCCACTGTTTCGGGCGGACTACCGATCGCAGAGCTCGGCAAGCTTGCTCTGTCGCGACAAATTCCGAAAGCTTGATATACGAGTCGCCGTTCGTCAACGTGGGCAGGATATCGTCGTCGTCGTTGTTGTCTTCAGCTTCGTCGGTCACGTCCCGTTCGATCACCCTCCACCCATCCCAACCGGTGTTGCTCAACCTGTTGCGAAGGGTTACCTCTCGGTTCCCTTCGTGACCTGAGACGAACCAAGAAGTATCTAACCTGATCGTCTTCATTTTGGCGGCTGCGGGATTTCTTGGATACGCTAATCTTCGTCTTCGTGTCCTTCTCCATGGCGAATTCTTTGTACGGTGTGCCACCCTTCGAAGGTTCGCCGTGATAAAGAAGTTGAAAACGCTACGTCATCCGTTCAAGGACCGCTGGCGTACCCTCGACTTCACCGAAGTGACGTCATGTGTTTTCTGAGCGATGACGTTGCGAGTGAGGGCTGTCTCTTATACACGTGAGGGCGTTCGAGGCTTCGTCATCGATAACATCTCACGCGCTATTGGCTGAACGAGTTCTGGTACCCTTGACGTCACGAAAGTTCGATGACGTCTGCGAACTGTTTTAGCATATAAGTACCGCAATTCAAGATCGGGACACATACCGCAAAATATGTCGTCCCAAGTAGATCGCAGACTTCAATACAGGTTCAAATCGGAAAAGGACTGGTACGCCGTCGATAATGTGGATTCCTACGGAGACGCCAAGAGAAAGATAATGGAACGAAGAGGCATGAACAGAAACGAGTCGATGCTCGTCCTGCACCTGGAAGACAACGAGACACCTCTATCCGACCAGGAACCGATAGTCAGAAACAGGAGGGTGATCGTCCAACGGCGTCCGTGCGGCTTTGAAGCCATCGCCGAACAGGAGTTGCTGAATGAAAAGATAGCGGAGAGAAAGTGGTTGAGCAGGGAGGACGATATTTACAGAATCAAGAGTCTGTACTATCGCACTCGCAGTCTCGTTCGTGGCGTCGAGCACGACGAGATAGGGCGACACCCGGATTCCTCTCCTCTAGAATTCGCCGACATCCTGATGGCCGACCTGGAGAAAGCCGACTCCCCAGCCGACATGAACGCCTGCATCGAATCTCTTCGAAGAGCCAGGGCGACGTATCTCGACTATCTACACATCTTCGGATACGAAGGAGACGAACTCGATGCCATTCTCAACGTTGCTTTGGGCATCCACCGAAATCCGGAAGTCGGCCGGAAATCCGGCTAAGAATCTCATCGATTTGGAATTCGCCGTTTGCAATCTGAGAAGATGGCGTGACGTCATCCTTCCAGATTCGAACGACGAGAAGACCATTCTTTCGGCTATGGACACCATCAGAAATCTTTTGTTGGCCGTTCGCAACGTCGGCGACATCCACGTCTGTTACCGAATGACGCTCGGACTGCATGAGGCTACTAGAGATCTCCGGCACATGCATTATTACTTCTCGAATCCGATGGAAGCCCTCAAGAACATGCTGTGGGACATTAAATTATTATAATTTTGATATCTCTAACTTTCTGTTGAATCGAAAAATAAAAATTACTAAAAAAATGAAATTATACGTTTGTTGTGTAAATATTATTAGCATCTTCCAAACTTGAATAACGCGCTATACCGTTGCGCTTAAAATTAAAAGAAATCAAGGATGACGATGATGGAGGTTCCCGTCGAACTGTGCAACGCAGCGAGAGAAGCGACGAAGGACGAACCGGCGATCAGGTTGCAGTTATCCAACATTTCCAAGTATAAGAGACAGGGATTCCTACGGAGACGCCAAGAGAAAGATAATGGAACGAAGAGGCATAGAGCACGCCGTGCAGCCGATGCGTGTTATTTTCTTGCGTCGTCTGCGGCGAGATGTCCAGTCGCGCTCGGCTCGACCGGAGTGTCGACCGATGTCGCACTTGCCACAGCGACGCCGTTCGCGCCTCCGTTCGCGCCTCCAGACGGAGAGATTGGGTTCGCGAGGTTTTAAAATCAATGACAGTGATTTCGTGACGATCCTCAAACTCGTGCAGGTCGAGCTGGTTCATCACAATCCGTACGAGATATCCGTCGCAATGAACGGGTTCGAGGACGAGGGGTACCGACTCGGGAAAACGTTCGCGAACCACCTTCTCGGTTTGCCTTCCTTGCAACGGTTGACTCTGGTGGACATGCCGATCGTCGACTCTTTCGTGATGACCCTGATTCGAAA
>NW_022713494.1:29659-31544 GCF_011630105.1 Anneissia japonica
TTGAAAAAAAATGCATTTTTTAGTTTCTCTTCATTGTTTTTAATGATTCAAAATATATGTAACAGTTTGCATTTTTATTTACAATACGAAAACAAAATATATATATATATATATAAGAGAAAAAGAAAAGGTTCACGCTCTGTACACTCGGATGCCGTCCGGAATTTGGCATTCTGACATCTTCATCTCGATCAAGCACCTGCACAGCGGACATCTCGCCGTCCGTGCGGAACAGGATAGACACATCAGTAGATGTTGGCAGGGGAGAATGAACACGTCCGAGACCGCATCCAAGCACACCTTGCACGAATCGGACTCTTTCAGGGTTCTCAGCGATTGCCAATCGAAGTCCTCCGGACACAGTTCGCGGAGAACGTCGGCCACCAGATACGCCGTCTCGCCCTTCGCCGGATGGGATCGGACCATATCCTTTGCGTTCGCCAGAACGTCCACCACTCGACTGGTCCCCAGAACGGCGGAGATACAATCCTTCGTCGATGCACGGTCTTGTTCTGTCGGAGAGACTGAGAATCCGTCGATCCGACGCTCGGCCACGGTTCGATGGTGCGGGTCGTCTCCGTCGCAGTGGACCACGCATCTCCTCAATATCTGGAGCGGCATGTTTCCGATTATCAAGTAGTATTCGATCGCAACTTCGGAAGCGACGACGTCGGTCGGAGAATGTACCTGGTATTTTTGAACGTTAGACGAGATGTTTATCTCGTTCCTCAGCATGACTTCTTTCAGGCATTTGACAGTGTTCCGACTCAGGGGGCACAATTTCATGTAACTTCCGTCGAGTAAATTCGCAGTCTGTCTGTCCAAAGTCGCTTTTGAGAGCACCGTGAAGCTTCCCCGAGTGTCACCGTCGTCGACGCACGTCGGTATGTACAGGTTGTACTCGTCGTTCTTGTTCGGGGGTATCTTCAGCCGCACGTTACCGTTGGAAGAAACGAACGAGACGGTGATTTCCTTGATGTTATTCATGTTTGCAATTTGTGGACTTAAACGCGGCGAGAGCGGCTCTTATAAGCCTTTTATTTTGTGGGAGATGCATCACACATGACGTCATGTGTACTTTCAATCACGACGCTTTCTGTATGGTTTCCGGATGAACGAGGATGCATGACACATGACGTCATGTGTACTTCGAATCACGAAGCTTTCTGTATGGTTTCGAGTTGAAAGGAAATGTGTGACGTAGCGAAAAAACCGATGACGTTAGTCTCATCTTAGATAATTATAAGAATGGCCAATTTTTTCGTACGAGACTCTTATCATTTCAAGATGAGCAGCCTCGCGTCAACATCGATGAACGAGAACGGACTCGATTACACGTTTGTGGAAGGGAACGTGTCGGATGATCTGACGTGCGGCGTATGTCTTCTCGCCGTCCGACGAGCGGTGCAGGCGCCGTGCGGCTGCCGGTTTTGCGAAGCCTGCATCAAGGGACGGACGCCCGGCTGCGACGGCGGGGAAAAATTACTCTGTCCGAACTGCGAAGAAAAGTTCGCCGAAGAGGAAATCGCACCCGATCATCACGCACGCCGGAAAATGTCGAAAGCTCTACTTTCCCGTCGCGTGCATGCATCGATCGCGGGGTGTGTGCGACCAAGCTGCCACGCAAGGATCTGCAGAGACATCTGGAAACCGAGTGCGAACATCGTTCGGTCGAATGCACTTTCTGCAAGTCACCCTTCCCGCATCGCGACGTCGAGGCGCACCGACGGAGTATTTACGGTGTCTTGTCCGAACGATTGCGGAGCGAATGACGTTCGAAGGGAAGAGTTGAGAACGCATCTGGACGAACGATGCTCTCGGCAGAAGAGATGCTGCAAATTCGAATTTTACGGGTGCGATTTCAAGGTAGGTTATTATATATCTA
>NW_022713494.1:32166-37070 GCF_011630105.1 Anneissia japonica
CAGCTACGACGGCGTGCTGATGTGGAAGTTAAATTCCGTGAGTATGAGGAAGCAGCAGGCGGACAGCGGCAAAATCGTGTCCCTTTACAGCCAACCCTTCTACGCCGGTCGGTTCGAATACAAGATGTGCGCCCGGATCTATCTGAATGGTGACGGAATGGGCAAAGGGACGCACGTTTCCATGTTCTTCGTCGTCATGAAAGGAGACTACGATGCCCTACTCAAATGGCCGTTCGATCAAAAGGTGACGATGCTGCTGCTCGACCAGAACGGCGGAAAGCTCACGCTCTCGGACAGCTTCAAACCGGACCCTCGAAGCAGCAGCTTCAAAAGACCGACCGGCGACATGAATATAACTTCCGGATGCCCTCTCTTCGTTTCTCAGGACATCCTGAAAAATCCCGTTTACGTCAAAGACGACACCATGTTTCTGAAGCTGATCGTCGACACGACCGGTCTGTACGTTTGACGTCGCAGCAAGTTAGATGACGTGGTACGCACGTCATCGAGTTTCCGTTTCTCCACCTAATATAAGCGACGAGGCAATACAGAGACAGTCGAAAACGATCAACGAGACGATGAACAAGATACTGTTGCTCTTTGCTCTGTGCACCGTAGCCTCCGGCACGCACTCACGGCGGTTTCAATATAGACAATAAGTAGTGAGCCCTCTGTTAGTCACTATTATACATTTTAGATATTCTCGTAGTTGGGGGCCCTAACGCGGAAGCGATAATTTCATTATTCTCCATATATGGGTTTTAAATGACCAACCAACAGGTTTAAAATTAAAAAACATAATGAATATTCATGATATTATCGAAGAAGACATGCTAAACAGTTCCGTAGTATAACATAGGTACGATGTCATGGCTCCTGATTTTACGTGTGAGTATTTGAATTTATTCCATATTTTTCACCCAAAACTTTAGAAAATTTGGCATGTAAAGTTTACATGGCTATAAATAATTTTTGCAATTTTTTGAAACATTGCCACTTGCTCCATGTTATTACTTTTTGACTTCTGCATTATCCTCTAAAAAATCTCTCTGACAACTGTTCCGGTAAAAAAATTATTTAAGTTTAAAAATGACCGTGTCTGGCCTTTAAAATACACGTGTTTACCCTAGGCAGGCCTAGCATGTCTACCCTTTAGACGTTTGGCGTAATAAATAACACATACAAAATAACTATATATGTTTTTAAAATATAATTCAAATGTTTCTAGCAGTCTTCCCAAAAATAGCCTACGCTACGGGAGGGTAAGCTGCCGCCTGGGCTTAGGTGAAAGTAAACAATGTTTGGCCAGGAGGGTATTTAAATTTTAAGTATACGCGGTATGCTCTCACGTGAAAGTAGGCCTACGCTAGGCCTAGTCTATTCGCTATAGACATATTTATAGGATTATTCAGACCCCAAGTTTTATAAAAACAGTTGTCTTGTAATTTGAAAATGTCTAAAAATATTTGATTATTTTAGTATTATTATTATTATTATTATTATTATTATTATTATTATTATTGTTGTTATTATCATTATTAATATTATACTTTGAAATTTCTTGTTTAGTATCCGAAGTTTGGTGGTATTATTAATCTCTGATGTTCTGTCATGATAGTTTAATAAAAAAAAAAATGGCAATAATAACTTCTTATTTTTAATTTTAAACAAGATACAAGCGAGCTGACAAAATACATCATGGAGATAATCAATTTGAACATAAAGGAAAGAGCAGCTGGATGGTGTTCATGGAGAGCAGCAGAAAAAATGATACTAAGACAGATGTTAAGGTATTTTAAATAATAAAAATTATTCTACTTCAGTACAATGTTTTTTTTTTTAAATATGTATCATCACAATAATGCTTTATAAATCATATCGCATGTTCTTAAATACAGTATATCAAATGTTGTATTTTCATTGATATCCGTTTTGGTTATGTTGTTGGGAGACCTTTACTATTAGCAAGCACCAGTCTTCCTAAGCATTAACTTGTTTGTCTTTTTTTAAATGTTGCCCCTTTTTTTCAATGTATGGTGTTTATTTTTTTTATTTTTATGTTTTGGAACGTTACTGTTCTTGTATTCCCAAACTATTATGAAATAATAATAATAATAATAATAATAATAATAATAATAACAATAATAATAATAAAACTCTTACGCCCTTTGTACCACATCGAAAGCAAGGGAAAAATGAGCACACAATATAATTAACACTTAACATATTTTATTTTCCATTGCCTAGATTGAATTATATTGTTATGTATTGCCTAATTAAAATATATTTATATTTATCTTTTCAGCTTCTATAATTGTTACGACGCAGGAGGAAAATCAGATACTATGGTGAGATATGTTTACATCTATCAGGTTTTAATCGATATGCAAGCTACATGGAAACAGATGAACAGATGAACTCGTCATTTTGTCTCTGCATTCCTGCTGTTACAGACAGTTTTGTTTGTATTTTTGAAGAGACCTTGGACTTTCAGATGATGGGAAATTTATATTTTCTCTGAATCAACCTACTATTGAGAACAGATTGTTCAAAACCCCATACCCTTTTTGTGAAAATAAGTTTACACACTAATTACTGCACAAAGCGCAATAACATATTTTGTTGTGCAGTACTATAATATAGTGTGAATATATTGAATTTTCTACTTACAAAGTGCAATAGCAATTTCTACAAAAATAACTGTCAGCATTAAGCTGATTGCATACCTTTAATTTGGATTCCTGATGATGTCATAATAAATATCAAAGTATTGAATCCCTAAACGTTGAGTAAGTATTATTCTATCTGTATCCGGGATTAATCAGTGGACCTTCGGTTTAATTTGGATTCTTGTATTTTTAAAGGTTTATTTTGTTCATTAAAAATATAACATGTAGAACATAATGTTTGTGTCTATTTGTAAACTGAAGTGTAAGAAGAATGATGATTGTAAATGATACTGGCTATTTTCACAGATATATATTAAATTTTCTTTATTTTAGAGCCATCCTAATTATTGCCATCAAAATATAAAATGTTATTCAATGCAAGCCTGTATTTATTAAATATTAGCTGAAGAAAAATAATATATATATTATACAATTATAATTTTAACATTTAACAACATTAATGCAGCAAAGCATGTCCAAAACCCCAATAAAATCTAGGCCCCAATCTAGGCCTAGCGCATGTATAACCAACGCGTAAAATTGCGCGTATGAGCCCGTGGAGTTGTCAAGAACGCCTAGTAAAGCCAAAATATTTGCTGTTTTCAATCGATTTTTTTTTTTAATCGGAAAAAGTTGTCAGGCCAATATTTCACAGAATACAAGAACAGACACTGATTGTTCATTGGCAACCAACGATAACATTCAGAAAAATTGCACAATTTTGTACAACGACGATAATTACGACCATGTTTAGCGATATTAGCATTTACGGAGTTAAGGCGTTGTTTGTTTACACTTTTACTGTAGACCGGCCTTACTTTTCTCGTTAACATTCATGATTTTTATATAAATTCATGCTTTGCAAAAAATTTGTTTAGTAGCTGATATAATAATTAGACAAACAGAACATGGATGGGGGGATATTATACTCATATATTATTTTTAGCACAATTCTACTATGTACCAAAAAATGCAGTTCCGCTAGGCTCGCACGATCCCAATCGCNNNTCGCACGATCCCAATCGCGACATGAGTGTGTTCGTTCGAGGCTTGCGGTGCGTAAATATATGAAAGGCGCATTGAAAACACTTATTGTCCCAATATAGTGCGTATGAAACCGCCGTGCACTGCGAGGTCGGGAGATTCGCATGCATGTTGACGAGTCGGTCCGGTTACTCTCTGTCCGTCGGCGCCGGAGTGAATACCACGACGCAAAGTGACGCCGAATACATGCAGAGATCGTCGGCTACGCTCAACAGCTTAACTATGCGGTCCTGCCGCTCCGGTAGATACCTGTCCTTGGAAGTAAACGGAACGATAACGGCCGTTGACGAGTGCGAAGGGGATCTCTGTCACTGGCAGGAGACACAGACGTGGAAAGGTAGCGCGTTCAAGAATATGGCCACCGGACGTTACCTGTCCATAAGAAAGAACGGCGAACCGTCCTCTTCCTGCTCTTCGAAGGTATCGAGAAAAAGAGCCAACTTCATCTTCCACAGTTGAAAAAGTTGTTTAAAATCCAAAAGATAAAAAAATGTAGATAGAATGTAGAAAAAATAAATGTTGTTGACAAAAAGAATAAATTGCGTCGTTCGTTTCTATCTTTTCTTACCCGCGTGTATGTGAGTGTGTGTATACGTCCAGAGAAGTGATGATGTTTGATCTTAGTGACTTCGTTACCCACGAAAAGTATATTGCCAATATTTCTATATATTTGTTGACTTTCACGACGAACGTGACTCTAGCGAATTAATGACAAAATAATGACGTTTCACAACCACACACTCACACTGGCACACAGATTCAGACTTCGTAACAAAATGAGAAAGAAAACAATTTAAACTTTTTTTTTTCAAATTTTTAATATTGTAAACTTTTCCAACAAAATAACATAACATATTTTTTTTTGTTAATTACTTCTTTCGAACTGGAATGAAGGCGCCTCTCCATGCGATTCGTTCGCTTTTGCCAAGCCTCGTCTGCCAACTTTCCATTAGGAACCGTTCGCAGTAGGCGAAGAGTGTCTCCCACCGCTCGTCGATTATCTTATCCGATTCCATGAAGGAGGAGAGTCTTTGCCCGAAAGAGCAAACCTCGTCCGGGTCTTAGCAGCTCTTCAGTCTCTGTTCCGCGCTGAGGTACAACCTCTCCATCACAGAATCGTGGCCTTGGACGGTGGTCAATATGGCGGCGGCGTCGACGTACCAGGAAACGTCGTCGTAATGCAAGAGTTCG
>NW_022713494.1:37615-40339 GCF_011630105.1 Anneissia japonica
CAGTCAGAGTGAACGAACTCCACGAGTATCGCTCTTAAGTATAACTATGACGGTATGTATGCCGAAAGGCAGCCGAGGTAGAAATACGGTTACATCAAAAGAAATTGAAACGAAAAAACACGAAGTACCGAGAATGTAGCATATTTTATGTTTAATTAATAAGCCGAATTCACACGATGATTTTGGTGCTGACCGGCATGTTTGCAGTGATCGCTTTGTACCGATCGCTCACGTCGGTTCGACGGAGACGGACGAAACACGTGTTCGTGACCACCTCCTCGATGTTGGTGCCTTCGAACGTACTTCTCTTCGTCCGCTTCAGGAATTCCACCGACTTCATCGATGACAACTTCGTCTTGCTGAACTTGTTCAGCTCGTCGGAAACAAACCGTTCGCATTGGGGAGACAGCATTTCGTCCTCGAGGTGTTTCGAAATGATCAGTCTTGGCGTTCTGTTTCCTCTCTTTATTATTTTTATTTCGACGGATGACGAAATGATGTCGTCATGTGTACTCGGAATCGTTATTCACCTCTTCGTGACGTACATCAGAAACACCATGTCTTCGATGTCGTGGGGATCGATGACTTTCGATCGTCTGACCGCATCCAGTTCCTCTTTCCGTTCGGTGCGCACGGTCAGCAGAAGGGACAGCGCGTGCGAGAAGATCCAGCAGGCTACGGTCGCCCACCAGTAGGCGGCGAACGGCAGCAGCGAGACGAACGTCTGCAGAGGCGCCACGTGAAAGAAGAGGCCGGCGACGGCGACGCACGCGCGAGACGCCGGCGACGCATCGGCGAGGGCGGCGGCAGGAACCACGACGGACGCGATCAGAATCAGAGTTCGAATCCAGAGCTTCCGTTTCGGCGGCTCAGAGTACGCCCATTCCAAGTACATGGCGGACAGCTGGCACTCCAAAACATCTCGCGCTCGACCGACTGACGCGGCAACGTCGTCCCGGACACCTTGCCCCGGTAGCCGAGCACTCGCACGTACGTCTCGAAGTCGGGAGGCGCCGGTCTGCTTTCCGAGAGGACGCTGTCAAAGTGATAACGGAGCACGTTCGCCGCGACGTCGGCCATCCTGTTCGCGCCGAACGTCCATTCGAGGAAGACAAACGGCAGGAAGGACAGGACGAAGAACGACGCTCCGACACAGATCACAACCTTCATCAGCCCGTCGCATCCAGTTCGCGGTTGCAAGTGCGGGGGACACTCTTCCTGACCGACGACGTAAGTTTCTTGGCATCCGTACTTCCTGTATCTCTCGACGGCGAACGTCTCGTAGAACAGGAACGAGAAGGCGGGGCACGCGATCATCGTCAGACTGGCTCTCCTCGCGAACTTGGATCTCACCAACCACACGGTGGACGCGGACGCCACCCGTTGGATGGAACGCAAGCGTCTCAGACTCATGTTCGAAGACTGTAAATACTTCCCTGACCATGCCGTCTTGCGTCGCGTGCTCGAACGTCGTGTGCCTGATCCTGAAGAGTGGCGGCGGAGGGAAGCTTCGGTCGGACGGCACGCTCGTCGTCGTCGTCGTCGTGCGGAACGCCGATCCGCCTGCGAAGTTGCCGTCCTCGTCGTAGCACCTGACGTACGCGTAATCTCCGACGTCGTTCAACATGCATTTTCCTTCCGAACACAAGACCGAAGCGAGCATCGAAAAATCGTCCGTGGCGTGCATGCTGCACGTCGCCGATCCAAGTAGAACCGCGAGCACGGCGATCACCGTTCCTTCCGACACAGTCAGCTTCGAAACCGCCCCGGTGCCCAAGAATTCGACATCGTCGACTGCCAGGTCGGGCGTGAAAGCACACAGCATCGCTAGAAATGTCGCCGACGCGATCGCAACGAAGGACAGAGGAAAATATAGCGACACCATCTGAGTACGTATGTGCGAATTTTTTTTCTATTTAAATACCGTTAATGAGAACCGATAATTATTCACTCCAACGATATCGATCGAACTGGCAACACGTAACCGTAATATGGATTTGGACAAAGACGATGCAATCGTCCAACTTCTCGACAAGTTGTCGCTGGAATACTTGCCGACGGAATACCTGGATTGGGTGATGCACACTTGCGAAATGTGGCCGGAATCGAGAACCATCGAGTACACTGACGAGGAGGCGATGGACCCTTCGAATTTCCCTGGATCGGACCAATTGGAATGCGGGGTCGGTTCCGTCACCAGCTTCGACGCGTTCATGGAGAAGTTCAGACGGACGCCGGTTTTCGCAAAGGTCGTCTATTCCGTGCTCGAGTCGGTGACGAAAGTGCATATCTCACCGAGTTGAGCACTTAGTGGAAATTTTTGACTTTCCGCCATATTTCGAGTACTTTTCCGAAAAATTTCAAACTTTCAATGGAATAGTGTTTATTTCAGGCTATCTCACTGTGACTAACAAAAAAAATTACATTTTGAATCAACTTTTTAACAATGTCACTTTTTGCACAAAAGTGCTTATCTCGCCGAGTTGAGCACTTAGTGCAAATTTTTGACTTTCCGCCATATCTTGAGTACTTTTCCGAAAAACTTCAAACTTTCAATGGAATAGTCTTTGTTTCAGGCTATCTCAGAGTGCCTAACAAAAAAATTACATTTTGACTCAACTTTTTAACATTGTCACTTTTTGCACAAAAGTGCTTATCTCGCCGAGTTGAGCACTTAGTGCACATTTTTGACTTTCCGCCATATTTCGAGTACTTTTCCGAAAA
>NW_022713494.1:40867-41501 GCF_011630105.1 Anneissia japonica
CTCAACTTTTTAACATTGTCACTTTTTGCACAAAAGTCGACCTTATATTCGACGAGTTGACCACTTTGTGCAAATTTTTGACTTTCCGCCATATTTCGAGTACTTTTACGAAAAACTTCAAACTTTCAATCGAATATTTTTTGTTTCAGGTTATCTCACCGTGACTAACAAAAAAAAAATTCATTTTGACTCAACTTTTAAAAATTGTCACTTTTTGCACAAAAGTGCTTATCTCGCCGAATTGAGCACTTAGTGCACATTTTTGACTTTCCGCCATATTTCGAGTACTTTTCCGAAAACTTCAAACTTTCAATGGAATAGTGTTTATTTCAGGCTATCTCACCGTGACTAACAAAAAAAAAATTCATTTTGAATCAACTTTTTAACATTGTCACTTTTTGCACAAAAGTGCTTATCTCGCCGAGTTGAGCACTTAGTGCTAATTTTTGACTTTCCGCCACATTTTTGATTTTCCGCCATTTTCGAGTCAAACACCGTTCGTAAAATAGAAGGTTCGTAATTGAGAAATTCGTAATTGGGAAGGTCGACTGCAGTCGACCTTCTCAATTACGTACCCTTTGGTCTAAAAGGCGTGTAATTGAGAAAATTCGTAATTGAGAAGTATGAAAAAATA
>NW_022713494.1:41538-43031 GCF_011630105.1 Anneissia japonica
GGTATGGTCTATGACTGGTCTAAGTTTACACAGAATATTTACAATGTGCAAACAACAACAAATTCTAAACTATTATATATTATTACTGTATAGACGAACCTCTCTCCATTGTGCTATTATTTACCCATTGCCTCCGTGCCCACAGCCGATGCAAAAAAGTACTCCGTATGGGCGACGATCATTCGTTTACCCATGTGCTTGTTGCACAATGGATTTATGCTTTGGGCTGAATGGCTATGCACGCTCCAGGGTTTTAGCATTGTGAACCAGCCGCCGCAATGCTGTCAGATTTTGATCATCGAGTCCGCAATACACAAACGAACGTATAAGACGTGATTCTTTTCTGTGCTGCATATAACTGATGAAACACTTTCAGAAGCGTCATGAGCGTCATAATTGGCGGATACCGGCGCTATATAAATGTTCTATTCTATTCTATTTTATTCAAACAGAGAAATTACAAACGCGAAGGATGGGTATGATTTAAACAAATAAAACAACAAACACATTAGACGGACATGAACGAATTTATGAACGATATGACGAACAAGATTTGAAAAAAAATTAAATGACGAAAACATAAGACGGACATGAAAAAATTCATAAAGGAACGAACGTATAAGACGGACATGATTCAAACAATAGAACAATGCCAACATAAGACTGACATTTCTCAAACAAATAACTAACGTATCGGACGGACATAGACAAATGATACTGTGTAGACGAATGAATAATTTTGTAATGAACAAAATATTTATGAACAAAAACACACAAATATGAAACCAATGGACGGTTTTACAAATGAACATGTACCGGTACGCATGTAAAATGTGCAAGTTGTAATGATATATCGCTTCTGTCTTTATTCATAAATGAGAGATACTAATTGAAAGTATCCCTTCTTAATTTGTTTCCGTTTTTTTATGCGGGGCCGTTTTTTTATGGGGGGGGGGGTGGAGGGGTGGCGTTTTTTTTTTGTTTTTTTTTCCCCACCATCTTCAGTACAATTCTGTACAGTACACATCATACGGGAAAAACATCCGTCATCGACTTCTGTCTTAAATTGTTGAACCTCTGTTTGGCAGCTTCATCTCGCCATTTCCTTACTTGCATTAGGTGAATATAATCCACATCCCCTTATCTTCCAGTCACATCAGCACGTTTTCAGCAGCGTTAAAAGCTGTTGATGCGTTGACTCTTGGGAGGTGACTAACTTCTTGTTCATCATAAGATGAATCGTGCTCCTGCGATGTTTCCACACCACTGATGATTTGATCATCCGTTAGCCACTGACACCCTGGATCGTCTGCGTCTTCAGTTTTTTTTTTTGTTTTTTTTCTTAACATGAGAACAATAAAACGTTTTAAGTCAAAAGTGTGATTGTGTTATTCATTCAATTGTGATCTTTTCTAACATATTAATTAGCATCTTAAAATCCTTTTCAATTTTTAATTTCCATTTTACTTATAAATTCCAATCCAATAACAATG
>NW_022713494.1:43071-44069 GCF_011630105.1 Anneissia japonica
TCCAATCAATGTTCAATAAATGTTCAATAATCAATGTATAATCAATGTTCAATAATCGACTTTCAGCAATCAAATCAATGTTCAATAATCAACGTTCAGTAATCCAATCAATGTTCAATCAACGCTTGTATTTTTTTTTTTTTTATTACTTTGCGAGCATACAGCTATTGTATTTGGGATTTGGTTGGACAGTTCGCCCACTTTGGGTTCTTGTTGGCTGAATCTGTGTTGGTTTTTGTAGTAGTTCTTTACGAGGTTGAGTTTGCATTTGTGGTTTTGGGTTGTGTATCGGCTCTGTGTCCTGGAATTTTAATGGTATATAAACAGCTTTTTGTATGGGCTTGTTTTCTGTTACAGGAAGCAGATATATTCTGTTTCTTCTTATTTGCGTTTCACCGGTATCGACCATATATGATCTTGGCTGTTACAGAATCCTGCTGGTCGTTCCCAAGCGATCATGTCCTTTCTTTGTTCTTATTCGAACTGTCTGGTTTTGTTGTAGCGGTGGGAGTGCGCTTGCCTGTGCTTTTTTTGTCATAGCAGAGAGGATTTCTAGTTGTTTGTGATAGTAGTCTTTCTGGCGGTGATTTGAGAACATTATCTCTTGGCACATTGCGTAAGTTCAGAAGATTTTGATAGATATCAGATCCATCTCTTTGTGTCTTTTCTAACAGCATCTTTGCCTGCTTTACCGCATTCTCTGCAAGGCCATTATATTGGGCATGTTCAGGACTACTCGTGATGTGAAAAAAGTTCCATTCTGATGCGAACATCCGGAATTGGAATCTACGATTACCAGGAAATGCTTATTGTTCAACTCAAATATATCTGTGGCAACAATCGTCCATTGTAGATCTGGAATGTTATGTAAAAGTAAGGGCTCCTTGGCTTGATGTGCCTTTAGGGCATTACATACCTGGCAGGATGACACAAACTTGTTTACGTCATCGGACATTGATCTCTAATAGACAATTTCCCGTGCTCTGCGTTTTGTAGCT
>NW_022713494.1:44345-50291 GCF_011630105.1 Anneissia japonica
ATCTTTGTGACTGCATTTGTAATTTCTGCAGACGAGCTGGCGCTTTGTGAAGTGGCTTCTTTACAATGGTTGTCAGTGGTTGATGGTCTGTTTGTATGGTTATTTGTTTCCGATATATGTACTGATGGAATTTCTTTGTTGCAAACACAATGCTTAACAGCTCTTTTTCTATTTGTGCATAGCGCTGTTCGGTTTCTGTCATTGTTCGTGAGGCAAATGCTATTGGTTTACCATTTTGGAGGCATGCACAGCCTAAATCATACTGGAATCCATCGCATGTAAGGGTTAAGTGATTGGTCACATCGTAATATGCAAGGACTGGTGGGCTTGTTATCATACTTTTAAGCTTCTCAAAAGATTCCTGCTGATGTGGTTGCCAACACCATTGCGTGTCTTTGTGTAACAACTGCCTTAAGGGTGCTGCTACTTCACTAAAGTTCTGTATGAATTTTGAAAGATAGTTTGGCATACTAAGAAAACGGCTTAAAGTTTGTGTATCATTTGGAGCTGGCATCTCGCATATAGCCTTTATCTTTTCAGGATCAGGTTTTATACCATTGTCGGTTAGAAGGTGTCCAACATAGGAAACCTGACTCTGTCGAAACTTGCATTTGTTCAAGCGGAGTCCAACCTTTTGAATTTTCTGTAGCACCTCCTCTAAATTCTTGTCATGCTCGTCTTGATCTTTTCCAGTGACTAGCAGGACATCCACAATTATCTCACAAGGATATCCTTCAAAGAGTATTTCCATTGTGCGTTGAATTACTTCTGATCCACTATTGATATATACCTTTGTTCAACTACCCAGGTCTTTAGCATGTGGGCCCCATGTAGATAAATATGGGCATGTCAATATGTATTTTCCCAGATATTTTGCACATCTAACCCATGTGGATTGAATGTGGGCATTCCCATAATTATATACCCAGTTATTTGGCATATTGGTCCCATGCAAATTAAATATGGGCATGCTCATAAGTAACTGCCTATATATTTGGCATATGGGCTGAATTTGGATTAAATATGGGCTTCCCATATTTACTTGCCCAGGTATTTGGCATATGGGTCCCATGTATATTATATGTTTCCATGCCCATAAGTATTTTCCCAGATATTTGGCACATGGGCCCAATACGAAATTAATACGAGCATCCATGTTCAACTACTCAGGTCTTTGACATGTCGGCAGCATGTAGATAAATACAGTATGGTCATGCCCATATGTATTTTCGCAGATATTTGGCACATGGGCCCCATGCGGATTAAATGTAGGCATTTCCATATTTATCTGCCCGGGTATTTATCATATGGGGCCCATGTACTTTAAATATGGGCATTCTCATATATATTTGCCTATATATTTGGTATATGAGCTCCATATGGGTAAAACATGGGCAAGGCCCATATGTGATTGCCTAGACGGGTCCCATAAGGGAATAATATGGGGTAGCCCATAAGACTTTGCCCAGATATTTTGCATATGGGCCCCATGTGGGTTTGTTACCTGGGATATTTATTTCGTAGGAAAGAGGCTGGTACGTGTTAGTATACAAATAGATGGAAATATAAAAGGCTGTGCTAACTTCAATTTTACCGTCTTTCTAGTCTAAATACAAGTTCTGTTTATAAAGTGCACAGAAACTTTTAGCCAAATGTGCTTAATCAATATTAAAATTATTCTAATTATCATTAATTATAAATTTTTGTAAAAATATCAAAATGATGATTAGATTGTTATTGTTGTTAAAACTAAATCATCTTGTTTATTGTGACTTAGTAAGCCATTACAGTACTTCTGATGATGTCAATCTTCAATTTTGTACTCAAGCTGTCAAGTTTTTTTTAACTAAATTAGACCATGTTCCTCTCCAAGTAACACAAATAATTATGTAGTTAATAATCAGCCAATAAATACCAAACAGCGACAATGAAGTTTGCTTTGCTTCCAGTACTCACAAGAATTCAGGATGTGAATCTTCATCTCGGATCAACTGATGAAAATAGGCAAAGTAGGGGCATTACTACAATATACCAATAGACTAATGTTTACTATGGGATGCAATGTTGTAACGTCCCAAAATGCCTTTGTGCCTGAATAATGTAAAGAGGATGTACTTCAATTCAGCTGCACAGTTTTCCATATACCAAATAGTATGCTTTTGTATCATTTGAAATAATAAGAGTGTCAGTGTCATAGCTGAAGCATCAATTAAATAAAGTAGTTGATGATTAACAAAAGCATCAATTAAATAAATGCAATCCTTAGTTAGCTGAAGAATTCATTGAATAATACAGTTGTTGGTTACCTAGAAAAAGTAGGGGAAAAAAACCAATCTGATATAGCACACAGACACAATATTCAAAATCAACTAGACAAAGACAAAATCTAAACATCACGGGGTAACAATCAAAATCTAATTCCACAGCACTCGTACCCAAAACGCGGCACCCTGGCCCCAAAGGTGATTTAAATAATTACTGTATTTAAGAAAGTTAGCCCCTGAGCAATTCATTCCAAGTAAGACTCATCTTAGAGTTAAACAGAGCATTAATTTTGACAAAGATACCAGACTGTAAAGACTATTGTTAGTTCTATTCATGAAGCAATACACAGATTTATGCAAATCAGCTGATGTTAACTCGATTGACCCGTTCAAAACTGCTTATTTTTTTCAATATAAATTATAGTAGATGAGATAAAGGAGGAAGATGATGAAATGGAAATTTTAACTTAATTATAACATTTATTAGAACTTTATTTTTTGTAAAACTTGTATCATACTATTACTACCCTAAAATGGAAAAGATTTTAGGGTATTTTAGGCATTTAGAAAAAAATTTCCTGAAGGGGGTTTGCAAATTTATATAACTTTGAATTTCTGTTGTTTCTCACATGATCTCTTCATAGCGATGTATATTAACAGAAAATATCAAGAAAATCTGTTCATTTCATTTATTTCATTGGCACAAACGACCCAAAGGTTGCGTCAGCAACAGTGCGCCATAACACCACAAGTGGAGCCCACAACCTTTCGAACAAAGAACAGTACAGTAAAATTACAAAACAATTAATTACAACATAACCATAAAATTGTAGGGAAATTTAAAATCAGTAAAAAACAATAATAATCACGAAAGGCCAATACCAAACAATTAAAAATTATCGTTCATTTTTATACATTTTTATAGGGATAGAGAGATGATGAGGAGGAGAAGGATGAGGAAGAAAGAAGAGGAAGAGACAGAGGAATTGTAAGCTAGATATTACTATCACATCTTAGAAAATAGGAAAGTAACGAATATACTGTAGAAGCATACATGATGGAACTGGTTATAATCATTAAAAAAAAAAACAGGAATGAACGTTGTTCTATATTGGTTTATGATCATGATGAAAAGTTGGTTAAAACCAAGTGCACATTCATATCATTATATTGACAGGCAATAGTTGTTTAATATTATAGGGACAGAGAGATAAAGGAAGATGAGGTGGCGGAAGACTTGTAAGTTATGATAACAGAATTGGATATACAGGACAGTAATCAGGGTGGGATGGGGGTTCAGGCTCAGAATCAGGGCATATATCCTACATGTAGGACATATTCTCTGAGGAGGCAAAGCTGTTTGACAGGGGGATAAGGATAACTTTAGCTTGCCTCGATCGAGCCGGGGGAGGGGTTCGTGAGGGGGGGGTCACCACCATCCTTAATGAAATTTTTTTAAATAGGGACTTCTGGATGGCTCGAATTGGCACTTACATATAAAGTTATTTCTGTTGCAATTAGTTCTTGGTTAATCCACAGGACTACAGTGCAAAATTAATTGCTGGGTCGTTTGGTGAAGCATCCACCAAGAGCCGCAGGCCTGAGTTAGGACTAATGTGGTGGGGTTGGGGGCGGCTGTTTAAAACTAGTGATTTAGAGGGAATTCCCAAAAGCTCCTGACATTTTAAAATATATAAAGAACTGTATTTTGAATTAAAATAATGCAAATTCAAGATTAGGTATACTGATTCACATTTTGAGAAAATTCTTTGTAAGAAATGCTTCTTTTAGCCCCTCCCTTTTTCCCTATCGACCTAGGCTAGTAATAAACACTAATGATAATCGTAATCTTTGTAACTATTTCAAGAGGAACCTACACAGTTTCAGCAGCTAGTTCTAAACTAATTATGTAAACTGGTGCCATGTAAAATTCAACAATTGTAATGAACACAGTTTTCAATAACTACTCCTCTAAAAATTAAAATATTATTGAGGGGTCTGCTTTCGATTTTCCCTAAAAATATTAATATTAATTTGAGTAATTATAAATCATTATTTATCATTATAGATCATTAGTATGTATTTTTTTTTTAAGAAATGAAGACATAGAGGAGGAGAAAGAAGAAGAAGAGGAGCAAGAAAGGGATGAGGAAGCAGATGAGGAAGAGACAGAGGAAGAAGCAGAGAAGGAAGAGACAGAGGAAGAAGCAGAGGAATAAACAGAGGAGGAAGAGACAGAGGAAGAAGCAGAGGAAGAAGCAGAGGAGGAAGAGACAGAGGAAGAAGCAGAGGAGGAAGAGACAGAGGAAGAAGCAGAGGAGGAAGAGACAGAGGAAGAAGCAGAGGAGGAAGAGACAGAGGAATTGTAAGTTATATGGCAAAATATTATTTTAAATTACTGAGTTTTGTTGGTACAAGTTAAGTTAGATATTCCTATCATATCTGAAGCCGGGTACTCACTGAGCCCGACAGTTGCCAGCTGACATGATTCTAGAAAAAAAGTGATGATACACGAGCAACAGATCTTTTTAAATGGTGATCCATTCAGCATTCAGACTGACACCGACAACAGACAGTCTCATCATCTAGCGCTGACAGAGAGCAGAGTTGGATTCGTCGTGTGATGGTCATAAGACTGTCATAAGAAGAGAAGTTGATGAGTAATAAATATAGAGGCATACATGATTGTAATGTCTTTAACATTGTTGTTTAATGAGTTTTTGGAAGTGAGCCCTCTTTGGGGCGCTTTCAGTTCAACTAGTTAAAACGGTAGTTATGGTACCTTATGTTCTGAGGTAAATATCGTTAAATTGTTAGTTTAAAACTTGCATAGGTTTTATTAAAACTAATTGTCTCTATGTTTATGTGCTAGAGATAATGCTGCACTGTAGCTTAGTATTGATTATTGATATTTGTGCTTATTATGGCACGATTCTATATGAGCATATCTAGCCTAGTTTTTGATACACTATGCATGAATGTGTATGTAGGAGCCTGCATGCTGTGTGAGCAAAGATGTGACCTTTGACCTAAGGCAGTAAACTTTCAGGTTGTGTTAGCCTAGCTTTGTTTTTATAATGTTTATAAAGGGTAATGGCTATTTTATATATCCTCTTAGAAATAGTTGCATCACCCAGCTATGTGATTATATTTTAGAGATAATTTCTGTACCATCCATGACTTTGATTATTGAATTATTTGCAGCTGGATAGCCAGTGATCTTGGATATAGCCAGTAATCTTGGATACGTCTTGAGAGGACAGCACAGTTTATGTAAGAAAGATAGGGTACATGCATATATCCTTGAAATATTTAGTACTGTATTTTATACATCTTTTTTTGGGTTATGTCTTATTAGCATCTATTGCTTGTTGTTTTTGCAGTTACCAATAAATGTTCAACGAATGAAAAGTGAACACGGTTATACGACTGGATTTCAATATTGACTTTTATTGTCGGGCCAGTACAATGATAGAACTGGTTATAACCATGTTGAAAAGTTTTTGGAGACATTAGGTCATTGGACATCAGAAATTAGTAAAATATATTGAGGGCACTCACTCACTCACTCAAATATATATTTATTGCAAATATAATTTAGGTTTTGAAATTTAAAAGATGGAAACCAAGACACATAAAAAACATCAAATGATTAAAAATACACTTACATCATCATTAAGAT
>NW_022713494.1:52121-53625 GCF_011630105.1 Anneissia japonica
GGTTTACAATGCTAAAACCCTGGAGCGTGCATAGCCATTCAGCGCAAAGCATAAATCCATGTGCTTGTTGCGCAGATGGATTTATGCTTTGCGCTGATTGGCTATGCACGCTCCAGGGTTTTAGCATTGTGAACCAGCCGCCGCACTGCTGCCAGCCTTTGATCGCGAGTCTGCAATACACGAACGAACGTATAAGACGTGATTCTTTTCTGTGCTGCATATAACTTTTGAAACACTTTCAGAAGCGTCATGAGCGTCATATTTGGCGGATACCGGCGCTATATAAATGTTTTATTCTGTGCTATTTTATTCAATCAGATAAATTACAAACGCAAAGGATGGGTATGATTTAAACAAATAAAACAACAAACACATTAGACGGACATGAACGAATTTATGAACGATATGACGGACAAGATTTGAAAAAAAATTAAATAACGAAAACATAAGACGGACATGAAAAAATTCATAAAGGAACGAACGTATAAGACGGACATGATTCAAACAATAGAACAAAGCCAACATAAAACTGACATTTCTCAAACAAATAACAAACGTATTGGACGGACTTAGACAAATAATACTGTGTAGACGAATGAATAATTTTGTAATGAACAAAATATTTATGAACAAAAACAAACAAATATGAAACCAATGGACGGTTTTACAAATGAACATGTACCGGTACGCATGTAAAATGTGCAAGTTGTGATGATATATCGCTTCTGTGTTTATTCATAAATGAGGGATACTAATTGAAAGTATCCCTTCTTAATTTTTTTTCTTTTTTTTTATGTTGGGGGGGGGGTGGAGGGGTGGCGTTTTTCCCCCCACAATCTTCAGTACAATTCTGTACAGTACACATCATACGGGAAAACAATCCGTCATCGACTTCTGTCTTAAATTGTTGAACCTCTGTTTGGCAGCTTCATCTCGCCATTTCCTCACTTGCGTTAGGTGAATATAATCCACATCCCCTTATCTTCCAGTCACATCAGCAAGTTGTCATCAGCGTTAAAAGCTGTTGATGCGTTGACTCTTGGGAGGTGACTAACTTGTTTGTTCATCATAAGATGAATCGTGCTCCTGCGATGTTTCTACAACACTGATGATTTGATCATCCGTTAGCCACTGATACCCTGGATCGTCTGCGTCTGCAGTCAGCCAGGTCCCATCTACTCGTTATCATCGGCTTGGTATCCGAGTTCTTCTTTTCTAACATATTAATTGGCATCTTAAATTCCTGTTCAATTTTTAATTTCCATTTTACTTATAAATTCCAATCCAATAACAATAGTCTATAATCAATGTATAATTAATGTTCATTCAATTCTCAGCAATCCAGTCAATGTTCATTCAACGTTCAATAATCAATTTATAATCAATGTTCAATAATCGACTTTCAGCAATCAAATCAATGTTCAATAATCAACGTTCAGTAATCCAATCAATGTTCAATCAACGCTTGCATTTTTTTTTTTTCGTTACTGTGCAAACCTAGAGC
>NW_022713494.1:54261-54580 GCF_011630105.1 Anneissia japonica
AGGAATCTACGAGTACCAGTAAATGCTTATTGTTCCACTCAAATATATCTGTGGCAACAATCGTCCATGGTAGATCTGGAATGTTATGTAAAAGTAAGGGCTCCTTGGCTTGATGTGCCTTTAGGGCAGTACATACCTGGCAGGATGACACAAACTAGTTTATGTCATCGGACATTTATCTCTAATAGACAATTTCCCGTGCTCTGCGTTTTGTAGCTTCTATTCCAGGATGTCCTTTGTGTAGTATTTGTGTATATGATGACTGGAGAGAGCTAGGAATTATGGTTTTATGTCTTTTCATAACTACTCCATTGTCTAC
>NW_022713494.1:54667-56295 GCF_011630105.1 Anneissia japonica
CATCTGTAGAGTGCGATCCTCTTTCGTTGCACTTCGCAGCTCTTCCTGTTTAGCATCAGAGATGTGCGATACTTCCATGACTTCATACAGATAATCATCATCACCAGTATCTGTAGTAAGGTGCTCGTGATAAAGTGTCTGCCAATTATAGCTCAGCACCTTTCTTGTATACCAACTCAAAGTCTTATCTTTGTGACTGCATTTGTAATTTCTGAAGACGAGCTGGCGCTTTGTGAAGTGGCTTCTTCACAATGGTTATCAGTGGTTGATGGTCTGTTTGTATGGTTATTTGTTTCCCATATATGTACTGATGGAATTTCTTTGTTGCAAACACAATGCATAACAGCTCTTTATCTATTTGTGCATAGCGCTGTTCGGTTTCTGTCATTGTTCGTGAGGCAAATGCTATTGGTTTACCATTTTGGAGGCATGCACAGCCTAAACCATACTGGGATCCATCGCATGTAAGGGTTAAGTGTTTGGTCACATCGTAATATGCAAGGACTGGTGGGCTTGTTATCATATTTTTAAGCTTCTCAAAAGATTCCTGCTGATATGGTTGCCAACACCATTGCGTGTCTTTGTGTAACAACTGCCTTAAGGGTGCTGCTACTTCACTAAAGTTCTCTATGAATTTCTAAAGTTAGTTTGGCATACCAAGAAAACGGCTTAAAGCTTGTGTATCCTTTGGAGCTGGCATCTCGCATATAGCCTTTATCTTTTCAGGATCAGGTTTTATACCATTGTCGGTTAGAAGGTGTCCAACATAGGAAACCTGACTCTGTCGACACGTGCATTTGTTCAAGCGGAGTCCAACCTTTTGAATTCTCTGTAGCACCTTCTTTGAATTCTTGTCATGCTCGTCTTGATCTTTACCAGTGATTAGCAGGACATCCACAATTATCTCACAAGGATATCCTTCAAAGAGTATTTCCATTGTGCGTTGAAATACTTCTGATCCACTATTGATACATACCCATGTTCAACTACCCAGATCTTTAGCATATGGGCCCTATGTAGATAAATATGGGCATGTCAATATGTATTTTCCCAGATATTTTGCACATCTAACCCATGTGGATTGAATGTGGGCATTCCCATAATTATATGCCCAGTTATTTGGCATATTTGTCCCATGCAAATTAAATATGGGCATATTCATAAGTAACTGCCTATATATTTAGCATATGGGCTTCATTAGGATTAAATATGGGCTTCCCATATTTACTTGTCCAGGTATTTGGCATATGGGTCCCATGTATATTATATGCTTCCATGACCATAAGTATTTTCCCAGATATTTGGCACATGGGCCCAATGCGAAATTAATATGAGCATTTATGTTCAACTACTCAGGTCTTTGGCATGTCGGCCCCATGTAGATAAATACAGTATGGTCATGCCCATATGTATTTACCCAGATATTTGGCACATGGGCCCCATGCGGATTAAATGTATTGTTACCTGGGATATTTATTTCGTAGGAAAGAGGCTGGTACGTGTATACAAATAGATGGAAATATAAAAGGCTATGCTAACTTCAATTTTACCGTCTTTCAAGTCTAAATACAAGTTCTGTTTTATCATATTCTCAACTTACATAACGTCACAACATTCAACAGAGTTTA
>NW_022713494.1:56330-57826 GCF_011630105.1 Anneissia japonica
TGTCAGTCACTCTTGCTAGTATTCCTGAAGAATAAGTGCATTAATCAACAGTTGCATTAATTAATGATTGCATAAAACTGCATACTTATAGCTGTCTCTTATACACATCTAGATGTGTATAAGAGACAGGTGCACAGAAACTTTTAGCAAAATGTGCTAAATCAATATTAAAATTACTCTAATTATCATTAATTATAACTTTTTGTAAAAATATCAAAATGATTAGATTGTTATTGTTGTTAAAACTAAGTCATCTTGTTTATTATGACTTAGTAGGCCATTACAGTACTTCTAATTTTAAAGTACTAATTTTGTACTCAAGCTGTCAAGTTTTTTAAACTAAATTAGACCATGTTCCTCTCCAAGTAACAAAAATAATTATGTAGCTAATAATCAGCCAATAAATACTGCGACAATAAACTTTGCTTTGCTTCTAGTACTCACAAGAATTCAGGATGTGAATCTTCATCTCGGATCAACTGATGAAAATAGGCAAAGTAGGGGCATTACTACAATGTACCAATATACTAATGTTTACTACTGGATGCAATGTTGTAACGTTTCAAAATACCTTTGTGCCTGAATAATATAAAGAGTGTGTACTTCAATTCAGCTGCACAGTTTTCCATATACCAAATAGTATGCTTTTGTATCATTTGAAATAATAAGAGTGCCTGTGTCATAGCTGAAACATCAATTGAATAAGGTAGTTGATGATTAACAAAAGCATCAATTAAATAAATGCAATCCTTAGTTAGTTGAAGAATCCATTGAATGATACAGTTGTTGGTTATCAAAAAAAAGTTACCTAGAAAAGTAGAGGGAAAAAACCAATCTGATATAGCACACAGACACAATATTCAAAATCAAATAGACAAAGACAAAATCTAAACATCCCGGGTAGCAATCAAAATTTAATTCCACAGCCCTCGTGCCCAAAACGCGGCACCCTGGCCCCAAAGGTGATTTAAATAATTACTGTATTTAAGAAAGTTAGCCCCTGAGCAATTCATTCCAAGTAGGACTCATCTTGGAGTTAAACATCTTGGAGACAAAGATACCAGACTGTAAACACTATTGTTAGTTCTATTCATGAAGCAATACACAGATTATGATGTTAACTCGATTGACCCGTTCAAATCCAAAATGCTTATTTTTTTTCAATATAAATTATAGTAGATGAGATAAAGGAGGAAGATTATGAAATGGAAATTGTAACTTAATTATAACATGTATTAGATTTTTTTTTTTTGTAAAAGTTGTATCATACTATTACTACCCTAAAATGGAAAATTTTAGGGTATTTTAGGCATCTAGAAAACATTTCCTGAAGGAGGTTTGCAAATTTATATAACTTGGAATTCCTGTTGTTGCTCACATGATCTCTTCATATCGATGTACATTAACAGAAAATATAAAGAAAATCTGTTTATTTCATTTCATTTATTTCATTGGCACAAACGGCCCAAAGGTTGCGTCAGCAACAGTGCGCCATA
>NW_022713495.1:0-966 GCF_011630105.1 Anneissia japonica
GTGATCACTTTACTCAAACTTGTGCTCAACCGAGGAAACGCAGTGTGCCGGTGGATGGATGAGCATGCAACGAGGTGGACGGACGTTCAGCCATATTACGTCCCGAAAAAGATCTAGAATGTAGTAATTGTTTTTTTCTCTTTCTCTCTTTGTTTTTGTGTGCATACAATTTCAGATTAATGGAAACGTGGCATTTCTTCGAATAGTCTTTTTTTTTTAGGCGAGACTTGTTGTTTTTTTTTATCATTTTTTTCGAATGGCAAATTTAATTATTTTTATTCAAAAATTATAAATAGTTGCAGTCGGTGAGATTGCTAAGCAAGGTAAAAGAACAAGTCTCGCGTTGTCGACATGTAAAAAATGATTGCAAAAAAACGCAATTCAAATTCATTTTTGTACGAATTTTATTTTGATTCAGAATTCAGTTTTAGGTCATCTGTAAAATAAAATAAAAAAATGTTCACAATTAATTGAAATATATATATCTCAGTTATTATTATTGAAAACTTTGCAATAGCATCAACTAATAACGAGTCAAGTCCTTACCCTCAAATTAATTTTTGTAATTCCCATATTGATTATATCATTAATTGATATTGTTTTTGGTAACATTATTTTAAGCTTCTTCAGTTTTAGGTTATCTGTAAAATAAAAAAACCGTTCACAATTAAATTAAATATAATAATAATAGTTAGATTTGTAGAGCGCATCATGCGAAAAAGCCTCTATGCGCTTTGTAATTGAGCTCTTTGAGTTGGACATTTTGAAAAAAAAAATTTAAAAAAATGTAAAAAATATATATATATATATATATCTCAGTTATTATTATTGAGAACTTTCCAATAGCATCAATAATAACGAGTCAAGTCCTTACCCTCAATTGGCACATTTAATCCTTCGCTTTGGTTTTCTGTATGCGCCTTGAGACGATTTTATTGTGGAAGGCGCACTACAAATATCCCACCA
>NW_022713496.1:0-1110 GCF_011630105.1 Anneissia japonica
AATAATAATAATAATAATAATAATAATAATAATAATAATATTTTTTCACGTATAATATAATTTCCGGTTTTTTTTTTGTTTTTTTGTTTTTGTTTCCTTCCAGTATTTCATTCTTAATTTGTCCCGATAACGTTCAATTCCAGTTTCCAATTGTTATATGCCATTAGATTAACTCAATTGTGACATGGCAGGCACTGAACTTGACAAAAATTGTGTTGATTGTTACTTGTTGTGATCATCATAGAACAACAGCTAATAACAAATAATTGGGAATACATAACTTACAGGTCTCTCATTTACGAGTAGAGGTTGGCGTCTAATAATACGTCTTACTTCATCCCATTGCTCATCCCACACTGCGTCGTGTAGGTCTTCACTGTAATATTTAAATGAAGCAGAGTTACAACTTGCCTAAAGCTAATCCTTACAAGGCTATATATCAATATTAAAATCAACGAAGTGATGAAATGTATGTACATATTAAATATTTAATGCATTTCTTTAATGTTGATTATGTGATTCATTTTGATTAAATATAAAAGAATATATATATATATGTATGTATATAATATATATATACATACATATGTATGTTTGATATGTATGTAAGTATATAATATATATATAAATCATTAAAGAAAGGTAAATACCGTGTTCGAATAAAGGACTTAATATTCGAACACTGTATTTACCTTTCTTTGACGATTTCTATATGATTTAACAGTGTTAACGGCTACCTTGATTTATATATATATATATATATATATATATATATTAATAAAGCTCGGGAACAAGGTATAAATTTGCAAAACTTTAATAAGGAAGATGCCACAAACGTCTGTCATAGGCCCTCATCAGGTGTAAAGCATATAATTAATTAATTAATATTGCGCCTTTAACTTGCAGTTATAAAGCGCACCTTTTCAAAGCAATTCATATTTAAGATTGATATTATTATTATTGTTATCGTTAAAAACATCAAAATAAACTTCTAGTACAATAATAACAATAATAAAAGAAATAATATAGCTGTTAACACTTACGTTGTGTATGCTGGTGACGCCATTTTCTTCTATTCAGGTTGCGGTTAATGTATTATAATTTTTAATA
>NW_022713497.1:0-1252 GCF_011630105.1 Anneissia japonica
ATCGAAGTAGCAAGATCGGAGAACAGCACGCTAGGCATAATTTAGATTTTAGAAGATTTTCGGAGTACAGATAATCATCAACTGATGGGTTGTAGAAAGTTGGTGTGACTTTTATAGCAAGATGCCGCTACACTCAAACAATTCAAACTTGCTTTACAAAACGTGTTAAACAATAGAGCTCGAAGCACAATGCAACAGTCAATGGAACGCTAAACTTTACGAAGTAACGCGTTACAATGCGGCCGCACTTATTCAGATGACAGAAACAGATTTGAAACAATAGAAACGATTTATGCCGGCAAATAAGTTTATCTCAACGCGTCTACCAAATTGAATGGGCGGTGTGTTACTTACTGTACAAGCTTTCACAATAATTGCGAAAGCTTGTAAGTAACGGGAAAAAATTTGATTTACTAAATATGTGTAAATAAAGTGCTAGAATTATTACTATCATTTTATTTACACATATTTAGTAATTCGTATTTTTTTCTTATTAATTTTTGTAAATGATGTGGCAGTAGAAAGATTTAATGAACTAATTAATTAATCAGAGTCTAATATATATTATACAAATAAAATTGAATATAATATTAATATATTAAAATAGTGATCTCAACGATGAGGATTCCTTAAAATTATGATGATTGTAAATATATCAAAAAAATTGGGTGTTGATGATGACGACGACTACTAAAACATTAAAAATTAAAAATAATTAAGATAATGATGATTTTAATCATGATGACTATTATAATTATGAATAATAATGAGAATGTTGATTAAGTAATGATGGTTGGGATAATAATATTCAACATGAATAATGTTGATGATGATCTGGATAATGATGATGATGATGTTGATGATAATGATGATGATGTTGTTGATAATTATGGTGATGGTGTTTTGATGATTTTGATCAAATTATTATAAGACTCATTATCGAAATCTTGGTTATACTGTACAGTATATATTATTTAACCAATCAATGTTTTTTGGTAACAAATTAAAATATATTTAAAATTTAAAACCTATACGATTCTCAATAGGAATATATAATGATATTTTACAAGGTGACAATTAGCAGGATAGCCCATGGTAAAAAATGTTTTAATGGGATTCCAGAAGAAAAATATTGAAAAAAACACAAAGTATTTCATGTTTCTGGTCGTCTCCTCATCATCATAATTATTGATTATTATATTATCACCGTCTCCATAGTCATTAGCATGATTTTCTCATTATAAGTTCTGTC
>NW_022713498.1:0-1653 GCF_011630105.1 Anneissia japonica
TCAGCATTTCCTAGACTCTTTTTCATAATTCATAATTCATAATTTTATTTCACTCAAAACATAATAATGAGTCTGGTAGGCAAAAAGGGAACATGTCCCTGTACAAGATGTCTACCAGAGAAACATTGATAAAAGTAGCAAAGGAAGCGTGCTTGATCCTCTTCTTTTTTTTCCCATTTACTGTAACCCCTTGGATGGCAAAGTTTAAAGATACAATATGCAGTTTCACTCCTGTGCCGACGATACTAAGATTTAGATTTATTTTAAGCCCAATCAATCAGACGCAGACATGGCAATTCATCCATTAGAATTATGTATTGAAGAGATTTGCAGTTAGATGGTCTCAAAAAACAGTTCATTGTCTTTGGCTCCGGGCGTGGTGCAGCAGATGCAAAAGGATATTTTCCCCAGTTGCTGTGTGTGCGTGGTTTATACAGCTACTGCGTGGTGCAGCGGATACAAAAGAACGTTTTCCCCAGTTGCTTTGTGTGCGTGGTTCATACAGCAACTTTGTGTTGTTTGATCGTAGAATACGCCGACGATTCTATCATGCATTGGCAGCCAATTAGTTGAATTAATAAGGGGGTTATATGATCTCTGGGCTTAACACGTTTAACAATTTTTACTGCAATGTTTTATTATTACCAAAGAACGTCTCCGAAGAGACGTAAAACACAGTGAGCTGGGGTATGCTGGAAAAAATGTGAGCAGGCGCACTTACTAAATTACGTTGTCGTACAACGCCGCCAGCGACAATTCCGCATGAGCAACTCAAGCGAAAGCGATGCTATGAAAAATGAAAATGATAATTCCGGACGAAAAGACGTCGACAAGCCCCTATTTTAGCTATAAACTTAGAGTATCGTATCCCTGGTCATACAACAGCAGCAGTTTATTTTTGCTAAAAAATACGTACGTGCGTACGCATGGACAATCCGATAAAATAGCCTCAGAAACTAACACTAAGGCATAGCTAGCCTAGGCTTAGCTGGTAAGCCAAAGAATAAATTCGGCCATATGATGGCGTTCATTTTACGTTGTGTCCAGATGTACGGTACCATACGCCCCTAGTATTCAACCACTCACCCGGGGGCCAACATTGGCCCGCTTTACAGAAAAAGTTTTTTTTTGTTAATAAACACACCTACTCTGGCATTCTTAACAAGAGTCTTGGTTTTTCTGAGTGTAGCTCACTGTATCTAGTGAAGTAGAGTATTAACATGTGCAGGAGAGACTGATGGGGAATAAATTATGAATAGGGTTCGCTGATATGATGCGATATGTCTGACCATTGGCGGCGCAAGCAGGGGATCTGGGTAGCAGGCTCGGGAGCATGTCATCCTGTGGAAATCACTGCTTTGAAAAAATGTTGGTCCAGTCTGAAAGTGCCATTTCATATAGAAGTGTATTTTTTGAAATTTGCTTACCTCAGCCACAACCATAATCAACCATAATTGGGCTGAGGTAAATGTGGGCCCTTTTCGGGGTATTTTAATTACTTGTCTGGAAATTTCTGGCGGCTAGCACTGTATTAAATTACTTAGTACTGTGGATTTCCTTTTAGTACGAAAATTGTCTATTGGTAATTTAGGAGTACATAAGGTGTGAGTTATTTGTATATCCCCACAGTTCCGCATGCTACTGCATTTCATC
>NW_022713500.1:0-1960 GCF_011630105.1 Anneissia japonica
TTATAAATGCTGAATGGATATGCACAGATAAACAGTGATAAGGGAGCGCAATCAATGGCCAAATTGTGGAGTATGACGAAGTATTATATAGTTAAAAGGATTAGCTAATGACGACACATCTTACACATAATATATTCTATACACTAATCGGAAAACATTGAAACATCTAGCTATAAATACAGCAAAAAAAATTATTAGGAAGTAAATAATAATAATGACATCTTGTAAGGTGCACCTATCCATCCCAGAGAGCTGTGCTCGCGTCACCATTTCCACTTGCACAGAGTAACAGCCTTGTTGGTTAAATGTAACCAGAAGAGGAATCTAACGAAGACAAGAAAACACTTCAAACTTCACGAAAACTCTACTTGGCCCTGGACATTTTTTGGTGAACTTCATACTTTTTTGGACTTCACTGAGTGGCAGTTTACTTGACCATTTACAATTTTTTTTATACATGTATGTCTGCGGTTAAGATATATTTTATCATTTAAAACTAGTCTATTTTTCACAATTTCTACGTTGGCAAAAAGCTAGTTATTCTTTTAGGACATATACTAAATACACTGTTAATGTGCCATTTTCACTGACATGCACATTCGTGAATGAAGCTACTACACGGCCTAAAATATTGGCCGATTAGATCACAAAAAGAAATCTTTACATTTACGCTACATCTTTTTGTCGTCGTTAGGCATTTTAATATAATTTTATATCAAATTCAAAATTAATCATGGATCAAGTAATTAAAATTGCTATTATTAATCGAAATTCCGTCGTTCTACGTTGCCTAGAAATGGTAAAATTTAATTTTTAAATTAAAATTTTGATCAAATTTGGCGATAGAGGGCGGGCTTATATACTATTTAACAGGCCACTATTTTGTTTTTACTAGTCAGGTGTATTTTTTTAACATTTTCCGATTCTAGAAATTATTTCTTAAATTATATTAAATTTAAAAAAATTGTTACGATCAAGCTATCCGTTTACGAAACATGTTTTGTTGCTTAATTTTAAAATCTTAATGTAGAACATACTAAACCATTTTCGTTTTCGTAATAATCAAAACACCTATTTTTGGCTCGATCGTACAAAAACTGACATAATAAATAAGAATATATTATCAAGATTTGGAAAAAAATTTAAAAAAATACAAATCTGACTCGTAAAAACAAAATGGTGGCCTGTTAAATAGTATATAAGCCCGCCCTCTGTCGCCAAATTTGATCAAATTTTTAATTTAAAAATTAAATTTAACCGGTTCTAGGCAACGTAGAACGACGGAATTTCGATTAATAATAGAAATTTTAATTACTTGATCCATGATTAATTTTGAATTTGATATAAAAATATATTAAAATGCCTAACGACGACAAAAAGATGTAGCATAAATGTAAAAATTTGTTTTTGTGATCTAATCGGCCAATATTTTAGACCGTGTAGTAGCTTCATTCATGAATGTACATGTCAATGGCACATTAACAGTGTATTTAGTATATGTCCTGAAAGAATAACTAGCTTTTTGCCAACGTAGGAATTGTGAAAAATAGACTAATTTTAAATGATAAAATATATCTTAACCGCAGACATACATGTATAAAAAATATATTGTAAATGGTTATGTAAACTGCCACTCAGTGAAGTTCAAAAAAGTTGTCTTCATTGGTGGTATGAAGTTCACCATGAAATACAACGTCCAGGTCCAGGTAGAGTTTTTGTGAAGTTTGAAGTGTTTTCTTGTCTTCGTTAGATTCCTCTTCTGGTTACATTTAACCAACACGGCTGCTGCTCTTTGCAAGTGGAAATGGTGCCGCGAGCACAGCTTTCTGGGATGGATACGTGCGCCTTACAAGATGCCATTATTATTATTTACTTGCTAATAATTTTTCATGCGATATTTATAGCTAGATGTTTCAATGTTTTCCGATTAGTGTATGGAATATATTATGTGCAAGATGTG
>NW_022713501.1:0-1152 GCF_011630105.1 Anneissia japonica
TGCGTACATGCAGAACAATGCGTATAAATACAGAACAAAATTACACGCATTATCTACACGCGCAAGTTTTTCAAACAAACGGAAAAGAACGTTCATCATCATCATTCAGAACAAACAACAGAAACACATACAACGGTGCACTCATGATTATGTTCATCCGATCATATTGTACATTGATACGTACTTCCAGATAAGACATTTGTTGATACGTACTTCCAGGTAAGACATTTGTTTTAGTTAGTTTTCTAAACGTTAATTATTCTTTATTTCATATAAAGAGATTTTGGAAATCACTTAAGGTCCGATTCGATTTCGAATTATGACAAGTGTAGGCTGTGGCACCGAGACCTCTGACGATTAGTGCCCAAAATTGTTTACAAAAACGTAATGCAATAATAGCATATTGACTACTATTGTATATTTTCGGAAAATATTTCAGCCGCTCCAAATTTCTTTCCTATTCTTCCTTCTTCCTTTATTCTTTCACAATTTTGCGTTTTTCCTTCATACTTTTCATAGATTTATACACTCACACATTCATTTGTTTTAGGACTGGTCTAGGCTAGACCTCGGCTATCAGTGCCTCTTACTATATTATTTAAATATACAATGTTAATAGATATAATTAATTTAACATAGACATAGTAATTCATACTTAAACAATACATTAAATTCATATATTAATATGATAACGTTAACGAATAAATAACAATAACTAAACCGTGTACATAGTGTATCACTACTGCAATAATAAGATTAACATTTTCAATCTTATAATAAATTGTATACAGCCGGTGTTATGTATTGACCTAGGCTACTACGGCTAATGACAGGTACGCTTTCACAATTAAAGGCTTTTTCTATGAATGGAATGACCTGTACGAAACACGAGCTCCTGTAGACCAAACCCAGTACCGTTACGATTTTAATCGTACGGGAAATATCCTCAAGATTCAAAGTTTAAGTATCAATGAGTGCCATTCTAGTTCATCTGGAGGTGCTATAATCATCCTTTGCGACTCCAAGTATAGAATAGAGAATAATGTCCTTGATTAGACCATGGAGGTATAAAATATTTATACCTCCATGATTAGACCTTGCGACACCCGTAAGAGGAGGGAGACCAAACGGAGAGGAGCATAGCTCCCGTCG
>NW_022713502.1:0-740 GCF_011630105.1 Anneissia japonica
TATGGTCCAAACTGAAACTAGATGTGTTTAAAATTAAATGTCCTTTTACATACATGTGGTATTTCTCATAAGTTGTTTTTAAAAACATATATCCATATTCCGAGAAGGTGGCCTTTGCAACATTACCGATAATTAATAAATGTAATTATTTTCATATTTATACATAAACATGCAATAACAAGGACAAACTCATTTATCTAATTCATGTAGGTCCATAATAATCTAGAAATGGCCTTAGAAAAAAAAAACATAGAACGCAAAGAACGAACAAATGCATAATATGCCATCATTTACTGGTTTATCGAATCAATGAGGTCATACGGTGTGTTATAGCCTGTAATTGGAGTTCACCTCCAATAACGAGTATATCCAGCCAACACCAATTATTCACAAATACAATAGGCCTAGCTTTTTTATGTCTCTGGTATTCAAACCTGGGGTTATATATACCTGTACTGCATGCATGCATACATACATATACATGAATACTCATGGATTGCCTATCTATTAGAAGTGTAATTAAATTCGCCATTGGCTATACTTGGTTCCTCTTCTAAGACAATGAAATAAAATGAAGAAAAACCACACATAAATACATACACAAACCTACGTAAATACCTAAGACTACATTTATTTACATACATGTTTATAATTATATTTAATTAAAACTGTGGGTGTTCTTGTCTTAAAATAAGACTGCAGTTGTTGAAACAAATGCCATATGTATACAAATGTTCATA
>NW_022713503.1:0-14691 GCF_011630105.1 Anneissia japonica
TGCGGCAATAATGCCGATAGAAAATAACAGCTTTTTTCGCACTGTGGCAGTGCCGATAGAAAACAACAGCGTTTTGGCACTGCGGCAGTGCCGATAGAAAATCGGAGCTTTTTTCGCACTGCGGCAATAATGCCGATAGAAAATAACAGCTTTTTTCGCACAGTGGCAGTGCCGATAGAAAACAACAGCGTTTTGGCACTGCGGCAGTGCCGATAGAAAACAGCAGCTTTTTGGCACTGCGGCAGTGCCGATAGAAAACAGCAGCTTTTTGGCACTGCGGCAGTGCCGATAGGAAACAGCAGCTTTTTTTCGCACTGCGGCAGTGCCGATAGCCTCAGCCAACATATACAGTATACGATCTATTGAGGCCCCTAATTCCTATCCTTATTAATATTCTGTCTTAAATACACGAAATATACTTATCTTGGATTGTGGTAAAATATAGGTTGAAGACTGACGACATTATGCAGCTGCTATTGTCGAAAAAAAACCCTGTTGTCCTCAGCAACCACTGCATTGAAAACTAAACTCCGCATTGCATCCCTAAACTTCGCGGTACCCAACTTCACAAATGCCACCCCCAGTAATGGCGCCGACAGTAGAGGGCGACACTCAAAAATGTTCTCTTGGATAGGTCTATATGTAGAAACCCTAAATTTTTCCCTTCTCCTTGTTAAATGATCTAAAGTAAATTTAAAATAAAGTCTACATAATTAAATAATAAAACAGGATTGTCATAAATTATTCATAATTCAATTGTTATCTTGCAATTCAATATCAATTTAAATTATTATTATTTACATACATTTATAGATATATGCCTTATAGCGACCACCAAATACCAAAGTGTTATATGAAACTACGCAAAACGGAACTTCACCTGGACTTTCTCGTAAATGTCGCGATAACAAGGTATATCCAAAGTTTGTTAGATGGCGGAATCTGAAGTCGGCACGGAATAAACTACCGAATAAATATCATCGCAGCATTCTAAAGGACGAAAAAAAGGACAAGCACTCTCAACTTAAGGTAAGCAAGAACAGTTTTTCAATCTCTGACGACGCTCACGTTAAGTCTACTACATGGTTACGTGCCTTAGTAATTAAGCATCATGTTAGGACTACTGTAGATAAGGAAATGCGTAAGATATCTTTCCGCCATGGACGTAAATTTAACAACCTTCTACGTGAACATGCAATAATCAATGGAACGTGTAAGAACCCTTACCATATAATTACTAACTTAACTGGCGAAACATTATCTAAGGAAGAAGAATCTGTCTTAACATTTGGTATCTGTAATGAATTAGCTACACGACCTAAGGACTCTGATATGTTTGTTTATGCTGAATCAATTTGGGAACAACTTAATAATGCTGATGCTCTACCTAAATCATTTATTAAACGTGAGAAAATTAAGAACTCAATTCGTGCAATGACATGTAACTTTCTTGACTTTGATAACCGAAATTTAAATTGTGATGCCAAACGTATTAATACTTTAAAAATCTTACGTAATAAGTATGTAATTCTTAAACTTAATAAAGGAAATGGTGTTGCGATAATGAAGAAAACTGATTATATCACATCTATGACAAACTTGTTCTCTGATTTAACTAGGATTAGGAAACTATATAACTGTTCATTAACCACGCAGCTTAACTCCTTACAAGCCTACCTCCGGACACTATTTAATAGAAATGAACTAACTGAAACTGAATACAAAAAATTCGTCCAGTATCAACCATGCCTGCTAGAGCCCATGGACTACCTAAATTACATAAAGATTTTGATAACATTCCAGCCCTAAGACCTATTATTGACACGACCGTTACTTGTTATTATTCAGTAGCTAAGTACTTATCAAACTTATTAGGCCCTCTAACGGTTAATGACTTTGTCCTTAAAGTCAGGGTCCGGAGGAAAAAAAAATTGATATGTTGTAGAACTGATTTTTCTAAGACAGAAAAAAAGTTGTTTGACGAAAAACTGGGAAACGGTGAATGAGATACAGATTTTTTAATATTAAAAAACTGGGGGAGAAAGGGGAGTAACTGCCCATTTTTACACCTTATTCCCTCAGTTTTTAAATATTAAAAAATCTGTATCTCATTCACCGTTTCCCGGTTTTTCGTCAAACAAATTTTTTCTGTCTTAGAAAAATCAGTTCTACAACATATCATTTTTTTTTCCTCCGGAGCCTGACTTTTAAAGATTATTTTGATGCTGCTGACCGCATTAAAGCTATACCAAACAATTTATATAATTTAGGTTACCGTTTTGTATCTTTTGATGTTGAATCTCTGTTTACAAATGTTCCCCTTACTAAGGTAATTAATATAATTCTTGATAGGGTTTACAATAAGAAACTGATATCTACTAACCTTAAGACTTTAAAGATTTTTTTGATGCTGCTGACCGCATTAAAGCTATACCAAACAATTTATATAATTTAGGTTACCGTTTTGTATCTTTTGATGTTGAATCTCTGTTTACAAATGTTCCCCTTACTAAGGTAATTAATATAATCCTTGATAGGGTTTACAATAAGAAACTGATATCTACTAACCTTAAGAAAAATTCGCTAAGGAAGCTACCTAGAGATTGCTGTACTAAAACTGTATTTACATGTAATAATGGATTTTATAAACAAACTGATGGTGTCTCAATGGGTTCGCCTCTTGGCCCAGTTTTAGCATATATTTTAATGACTGAACTAGAAGAGTCTATTGTTCCTAAACTTATTGAATCAGGTACAATTAAGTTTTATACTCGTTTTGTTGACGACACGCTAGTATTAGCTAAGCCCAATGATTTCCCACAAATTCTAATCTACTTCAATGCTTTTCATAGACAGATAAATTTTACTTTTGAATCATTTGAAAACAGTGACACAGTACACTTTCTGGATTTACAATTTAACAACAGTGTATGAAGTATGAGTATATATCGTAAAAATACACATACAGGTCAATATGTCCATTATGATAGCTTTGCTCCATGGAACCCTAAGATCTCCTGGATTCGTAGTTTAGTTTCTAGAGCCCACAGATTGTGTACTCCTGATAAACTTCAAACAGAGCTTAGTAACATCAGGAAGTTTATGTCTTGTAATGGGTACCCTTTAAAAGTTGTTAATAATGTACTTAAGAAATTAAATTAACCTAAATGTAGACATAGGCCTACTGATGATAGCTTGATTAAGATTTGGGTTAGATTGCCTTATCTAGGAAAACCAGGTGAGTTCATTTTACGTAGATGTTTAAATAAGGTAAAGAAACACTTAATTAAAGAAGTAAAATTCATAACTTTATGGCAGTATAAAAATGTTTCTCATTTTATATCTACTAAGGATCAAACCCCTAAGGAGCACAGAAGTTCTGTTGTCTATCATTTTAAATGTCCAGGCTGCAATAGTGATTATATTGGTAAGACATATAGGTGCTTAATAACTAGACTTAAAGAACATTCTTCACGATCTGATAGTGTTATATTTGATCATGCTAAAAACTGTGAGGCATTCCAATATGTTTTAGGATTACAGGGTATACTTGAAAATGATAATGTCGTCTGTAATGTAAGTAATAAATTAGGTTTAATATTTTCTAGAACTAACATTATTGACAGCTCCCGAAACTGGTCTATCCTATTGTTTAAAGAAGCGTTTGTTTGTTTGTTTATTGTTCATTTTCCACACAATACAACATAATCATGATACAGCCAATAAATACGTCGTAATATAATACATAAAAGTAAATTATTTGTGTGAAAGGCGACCAAAATAAGTTCGAGAACTTTAAGTCATGGTCGCCTAAAAATCAGATGGACAAAGTAATTTATAAGTAAATGTGAAGAAGAAAACCGGGTAAACACAAAATAAAAATTACGGAAAAATTAGAAACAATCAATCTAAACAAGCAAAATTTATTTAAGAAGTCGAAGGAAACAGAAAATCCAGATATTAAAGTGTAACTAATAGTATAGCTAATGATTGCTGAGCTACTGTTTGCCATATACCGAGACCAGATGTCTTTTATAATTGTGTTTGAAACTAAAGAGAGAGGGTTTATTTTTAAAATCAGAAGGTATATTTTTCTAAAGTTTAGGGCCGTTATAAAATACCGAAGTACGCCTTAGTTTAGCAAATGATGAATCGGGAATAAAATTTGTTTCAGAAAATCTTGTATTATGTGAATGTATCTCAGATGCGTTAATAAATAAGGAACTTATGTGGGATGGAATAAAACCTTTAGAAAGACGATACATGAATGTAGCAGTAACGAGTTTATTTAAGTCATAATTATTAAGAATATTACAGTGTATAAATAAATGCTTAGAGTGCGAATTAAATGGGGCACTTGAACAAATTCTAACAATTCTTTTTTGTAAATTAAAAATATGATCAAGGTGAGTTGACTCAGTACTTTTCCATGGGCAGAGTGTATTAAATTTTTCGAGTGTAACAGCCCATGTGATATTACAATAAGATAGGTAGGGTAAAATTAAAGTGTTGTATAAAGACAAAAGAATATTAGATGGAAAAAAATCTTTAAGTTTATTAATAATACCGATATTTCTAGAAACAATGTTAGTGATAATATTTAGGTGTGGTTTCCAAGTTAAATTAGAATCAATAGTGACACCAAGGAATTTAGTTTCGTTGACTCGAGAAATCAGACGATTATCAATATATAAATTACCAAACGGTACGTTTTCATTTTTTACATAAAAAAAAATATAATTCGTTTTTGTGATATTTAATGATAATTTATTAAGCTTAAACCAATTTGAAACTTTAATCATCTCAGAATTTAAAGTTGTGAACAAGTTTTGTCTATCTTTATGAGAAAAGAAAATATTTGTATCATCGGCAAACAAAACAAATTGGAAAAGCTTGGAGGAATATGAAATATCATTAACAAAAATAACAAAGGACCTAAAATGGAGCCTTGGGGAACACCACATTTAATGCGAGAAATATTAGATTTTGTTGAATTAATGGAGGTAAATTGACGTCTATCAGAAAGGTAATTTTTAATGAACTGAAGAGCAAGGCCACTGATACCAGTTTTCGAGTTTATTTATAAGTATATTGTGATCAATGGTATCAAAGGCCTTGCTAAGATCAAGAAAAATTCCAACAGTATATTCCTTATTATTGATCGCTTTTGTTATTTTGTCATAAATATCTAATAAAGCTAGGTCAGTTGAAAATCCCTTTCTAAATCCATATTGGTTTGGATTAAAAATATAGTGTTTATTTAAAAAATTATTTAATCTGAAGTGAATCAAGCGTTCAAAAATTTTCGAAAAACAAGGTAATAAGGATATGGGTCTGTAGTTTTCGAAATAATGAGGGTCATCTTTTTTGTAAATTGGAACTACTTTGGCAATCTTGAGGGAATCAGGAAAAATACTGTTAATAAACGAAGAATTAAAAATATGGCAGAGTGGACCTGAAATAGAATTTGAAATATTTTTAATAATAGAATTTGAAAATCCATCATAGCCAGAACTTTTGTTTTCTTTTAAATTATTAATAAGGTCAGTAATTTCATTAACGGAAATTGGATTGAGAGAAAAGAGTCCTTAATGGGCACTGGAAGAAATGAATTGTAGGTTTCCACTCCAATTGGTTTGACAATACTATTTGCAAGGGTTGATCCGATATTAATAAAGTAATCATTAAAGTTATTAGAAATAGTAAAAGGATCGGATATTTTACAATTATTATGATTAAAGTATGAAGGCAGAGAAATTTTAGTCTTCTTACCAAGGACAGTAATAATAGTTTGCCAGGTCTTTTTAAGATTAGATTTATATTGGTTAAATTTATTTTTATAATAATTAGATGCGGAGATACGAATAAGCTTTAGTCAATTTATTACGATATTTTGAAAATTTGATTTTATCAGAGTCTTTACCAGTTTTGATATATTTTTTATATAACTTATTTCTGGTGTCAATAGATTTAATAATAGCATTGGTGATCCACGGTTTGCGGTCTTTACGAAATTTACGCCTATAACGGTATGTTTTAATATTTTTATTAATCATATACTTAAGTTTGTCATGAAACAATTCATAAGCAAGATTAGGATCAAAATTGATAGAATAAATGTCAGACCAATCAGTGTTGAGGAGATCCTCATTTAGGGCAGCTAGTGTGTTATCATTAATTTTCTGCAAGTAAATATAGTTAGAGTTGTTTTCATTTAAGGTAAAGGAAACTGTAGAATGAGTAATGGAAAAAACAGGAAAATGATCAGAAATGTCTGAGTACAGTATACCAGGCGAAATTTTAAATTTAATATCATTACAAAAAATATTATCAATTAGTGTAGCTGTCGTTTTGGTGATTCTTGTATTATCACAGATTCTCATAGCCCGTTTTTTGGAGTTTAAAAAAGTTTATCAATGTTAGTTTTTTTTTCAAAGCTAAATCCCAGGGGAAATAATTTTGTAAACTTATCGAATGAGATAGACCAAGTCATGTTGCAATAAGAAATATAAGGCAATACTAAGGAATTGTACAGTTTTAACAGAATATTAAAATGAAATGTAAATCTAAGTTTATTGATAATGCCGATGTTTCGAGAAATAATAATATTATTGTTATAAATATATGCGGCTTCCAGCTTAATGTAGAATCAATAGTTATGCCTAAAAATTCAGTTTTATCAACACGCGTAATGTTTTTATCATCAATGGTTATGGTCAAATTATCAAAATGAATGTTTTTTGAACCAAATATTATATAATTTGATTTAGATGTGTCAGGAGAGACAATTTATTGAGCTTAAACCAGTTAGAGAAATGAACGAGTTCAGCATTAAGGACATTGAAAAGTGGGTTAATATTACAGTGTGAATAAAATATGTTAGTATCGTCGGCGATAAGTATAAAATCTAAATTATTGTAAAAATTGTGAAGATCATTAACGTATATCAAGAATAAAAAAGGTCCAAGGATAGCTTTGTTGAACACCACACAGTACTTGATTCATTTTAGAGTTGACAGAGTTAAATTTGGTAGATTGTTGTCGATTATTTAAATAGCTATAATGAAGTTTAAGAGAAAGGCCCCGGGAACCATAAGTACTTAATTTGCTTAAAAGAATAGAATGGTTAATGGTATTAAAGGCCTTGCTGAGATCAAGGAAAGTACAAATGGAGAATATTATTTTAGAGGAAATAAGTTATGCTTTCATACATGTCAAGTAAGGCTAAATCAGTTGAAAATCCCTTTCTGAAACTATATTGACTGTTAAAAAACACATTGTGTTTTGTAAAGAAATCATAAAGTCTATTGTAAATGAGACATTGAAACACTCTTGATAAACATGGTTGTAAAGATACTGTGTGATAGTTAATAAAGTAGTGAATGGCAACTACGAAATGCACAAATTAATATTAAAGTCACCGATGAACAATTTTGAACGAAGGTCTAATGTCTGTCGAACACAAGTTCACAAAAATATTACAAACAACTTTTAAGTTCAACAATAAATACATTTTTATTTCTTCTAAAACAAATAATCTCACAAACAATAAACAATACAAACAAAACATAAATCATTTAATTAACAATAATATTTATAATTCATAATTAGCATTACACAATCTGAAAAATTGCTTCAAAAATTTGTATGATTTTGTCCACTACTATCTAGATAGCAATTACTAAACACTACCAGTATAATTAATAGCATAGTGTCGTTTTATGTATACTGATACTATACGTCCTTATTGTAATCGCTGTGTTCCTACGTGAACATAACTGATTTAATGTGTTAAGTATCCGCGCTTTCAGCAACAGCTTTCCATTCTTGATGAGTATAGGTAGCATTGGTTTACCATACACTTCATCGTTAGCAATTTTGTTTTTTTGAGTAAATTTACGACGTGTTGATATAATATGAGTGGCATAAGAATTGTTAAATAATTTATTAAATTTATTATAAGCAAAGTTAGAATCATTATCAATATTAAGTACCTCGGACAAATCAACAATGTTTAAGTCATGAAAAGTCATGTGAATATTGGAAAATGATCTGAAATGTCAGAATAAAAGATTCCAGGAGAGATGATGTCATGTATAAAAAAATTAATGTTAGCAAAATTTGAATTAAAGCTATCAATGAATTCGTAATTGTATCTGACATTGTCCGTAATAGCCTCGTCTTCATCACATATTAACTGTTTAATTTTAGATAACATAAATTAAACTTATGGGAACTTATGCTAATGGTAATTGTTTTGGACTTGTAAAGCGCATACAGCATGGTCTCTATGCGCTTAAGTTACACGAAAGAAAACAAACCAAACACAAAATCAAAAGCACAAAAACATCACCGCACCGTTTTCTTGCAATTTGAGAACACTTGCAAGCAGTTGTTTGCAGGATCATAACTCACAGATACTCAAGTGATTTTGGCGTCTAGACTAGCCTATTCTAGAAAAACTAAACGATGGAAGTAAAACAACAAAGGTAAAACAACAGACAAGAAAAAGTTAAATGCTTGAAAAAGGTAGATCTTGAGTCTCTCCTTTAAAATGGATAGAAAAAGAGACTGTCGGATCTCAATAGGGAGTGCATTCCATAGCTTGAGAAAAGCAGCTTGAAAGGACCTCTTTCCATATTTGGAACGAATTAAACTGGTAGATAAAGTATATGGACATGAGGTGGAACGTAGCATTCAATAACATGTTGATGAAAGGAGATGGATAAAATCGGTCAGGTACGTAGGCGATAAGTTGTAAAGGAATTTAAAGGTGTCAACAAGGATCTTAAATGTCATGCGCTGTCTTACTGGAAGCCAGTGAAGCGTTTTCAATATAGAGGTGATGTGCTGAGTTTTCGGTATCCGTTTGACGAGACGTGCGGCGATATTTGATTGAAGTTGAATTCACTTGATCGATGCATATGGTAGTCCACATAAGATTCCATTACAATAGTCGATTCTAGATGTTACAAAATAGTACACAAGTTTCAATGTAGCTTCTTCGTTCAGAAACCGTCTGATATGCCTGATGTTTCTGATGTGGTAAAAAACAAATTTGCAAATGTTGGTTACATGTTTTTAAGCGTCATTGTACAGTCAAATGTAATGCCAATATTACGAACTGAAACAGGTGGAACAAAAGTGGTATCGCCAACACGAATGCAGAATACATTCGGTAATTGTTTTATTTTTATTTATTTTTTGATAGCACGAGTGAATATACAATGCTTCCGTTTTACTAGTGTTAAAGCAAAGCATGTTCAGTGCCAACCATGACTTTACATCATTTAAATATGCTTCCATTGATCGGATTGCATCGTCAAGTGACTCTGGCATAAATGCTATGTACAGTTGGGTGTCATCTGCATACATGTGATATCTGCATACGTGTTTCGAAATGACATGCCCAAAGGACGGATGTATAATAAGAAAAGGATGGGCCCTAAAATGGAACCTTGAGGCACGCCACAAGTTAGATGTTCAGGAACTGAAACTGAGGTAGATATCCGCGCGCCACTGATTGTTGCCTAGATGATAAATATTAGCGGAACCAGGCTAATGCCATACCCCAAACACCAATTTCTGCAAGCCTACGGATGAGGATACTATGCTCAATGGTATCAAATGCAGTTGACAGATCAAGGTACACTGTTAGTACAGAGAGATTATTGTCCAACGCATGCATATCATTGTTGACTTTCAAAGTTGCCGTACTGTAGTGTATGATTCGCGATAAGCGGATTGAAAATGATCAATTAAATTATTGGATGATAAGTGCTGTACTAAAGCAGAGACAACGACCTTCTCAATAATTTTTGACATGAAAGATTTGTTGTTATTTGTGATAGGCCGAAAGCTGGAAAGTAGATTGGTGTCCAACGTAGGCTTCTTGAGCATAGGTGTTACTAGGCCTAGCTTGAAAGATTCCCGAAAGCACTCAGTTGAAAGAGATGTATTAATGGTAGTTCGCACAACAGTAACAAAGGTGGGTAGACGAACTAACAATTTGGAAGTCAATGGATCTAAATCACATGATTTAGGAACAAGACCATGAATGAGCTTGTTGACATCGCCGTCAGTCACCAATTTAAAAGAGTCAAAATTGTTTAACTGTAAAATAAAATGGTTTGCGTGCATCTGGATGGTGATCGACGCTTGCGTTTCCTTAATTTTTTCATGGAGCTGTCTAATATTATGGATGAAAAAACTGTCGAAATCAGTTGCCAACTGGAGGTTGGAGCCAGGTGTGGAAAGCCTTTCACTGGAACGTTTTCCTAATAACTTCTTTGCCAGCTTTAAAATATGCCTTCTGTTATTGCGACATTCATCAACTAGAGTCTGTATATTTATTTTGTTGTAATCAAGTTTGTGACCAAGGAAGAAATTTATTTCATGCTCAAATTCACTATCATCAATTAATACTGTTAAAAGGAAAAATCACATCTACAGAGGAGAAACAGATCCATTCTTTGGACGGGGCACATGAAAGGTGTGCCACGGATTCACAAGCAATACATTTAATGTAATTTGTTTTTAAATGTTTCAAACACAAACTACATACATTGTTAACTGATATCAAGATTGATTGAAAAATACAAGAGAATCTGCCTAAAATTAATAAACAAGAACAAACAAGTGTATAAATAATAAAATTTATTAAAAAGAAAGACAAAATGTGCAAAGTAAATAAATGCAGGATGTAGTAAATTAAGTACATCAGAAAAGTAAAAAGATTCAATCCTTATAATAATGTTTTTCTTCAGTCACATAAGCAAGCTAAGCTGTGATTTAATCATCCAATGTCTAGTTAGTTAATTGTTTACCATTAATGTAAAGGTTTCCATTTTTGAAGATAGGCTTCTTTCTTTCGTTGTAAGCAGCTTCCATCACATTCCTGAGACTTTTCTTTTTGCGACCATCACATAAAGGAAGGCCTTCCTTGGCATAGAATTTGGGTCCTTTGAGCACTTGCCTGGCGTTTTTAAAAACTTTGAATCTCTCAGGTCTGTATAGAACTTTTGCTATGATAAGACGATTTTGATCTTTGTTAAAAGTTCCAATACGATGTACATTTTTTCAATAACCACATTAAGATAAAGTTTTAGTGTAATAAAGTCTGTGATTAACTTTACTGAATCTTCATCTTTCTGCTCAGTGTGACCACCAAAGCGTGGGTTGAAGCTTCGGGAATAACGTTCATTTTTAATGCATTCTAGGCTAAGGTCTCTTTAGCATGTTTGATCGTAGTGTTTGACATGGCTGTAATTTTTATTTTGTTATCGTCAGCCGTTTCTTGGGCATATAATATAGATTTGATTAGCTCACATTTATTAGATTCAAAGTTATACAATCTGGACTCAACTGTTGAAATTCTACTCAGGATTGAGTCTTGATGAGAACACGGTCAAGCTTGTTTTGTAGTTTAAGCCAGACTGGCCTTAACTACTGAGTATTCCGAAGTAGTTGCCAAGCAGGTAAAATGTACCTCCTCAGCATGGCGCTAGTTTCGTGCTCGGAACTCTCAGCTGGCTCTTGTTGGCTGTCTCGCCTTGTCGTCGGGATATTTATAAAGATATTGGGAAAGTTTGCAAAATATCAATGCAAGTTTTCAGCTGATATGAATGAAACCTTGTCGTCGGGATATTTATAAAGATATTGGGAAAGTTTGCAAAATATCAATGCAAGTTTTCAGCTAAAGCTGATATTAATGAAACATAATTAAATGTTTAACCAAGTTACAAGAAAAAGTGTTGGTAAAAAAACAAATTTAGGTGTGCATTTAAAGACCATTATGTCCCGAACCTAAATATCTCTAACATAATCAATTTATAAAAATGGCAATGGGCAGAAAAGATTGTCATGTATTTTAATGAGGAGCAGTTAATGAGGACAAGAATTGAACACACGACCTCCCGGTATCTAGTCTGTAGTTCTTAGGAAAATTTTCTTGTCGATCTTCGCAATTGCACTGAATTTCCATTCTGTGAAGTATATTAATTTGTGTTTACATCCGATTTCATAGATGTTCAATACTTTAATATGGAAATTTAATATAGAAATTTATGATGAGGAGGAATATGTAGTGACGGGTGGCTGTACTGTCGTAGAAATTATAAATTGAGCAAAAGGTTATAGGGGCGAAAGGGTTCAATTCATTGGAGCCAAGGGCGCATACTGTTTTGCTCGTTGGGGACAGTTGTGACTCAACACCGCACCGCAACCACCATTTTTGTGTTGTTAAAAGAATAGACAAATTGACTTAAACACAACGCCTATATAACTTAATGTTAACCTATAGCATTAAAGAAGAGAAGCATCGTCCTGTAATATATGTTGAACATGTTTATGATATCAAGTTTACTGGACCTTTAGTTAATTTATGTTTATTTATTTTATAAGGAATACGAGTTTTATTACATCGACATTTCGTTATGTTATTAATAATATGTATCGAACCATCTTTCCTATTATCATCATCATCGTGAAAAGTAAATTCAGTCAGAATATTTGTTAGGAATAATAATGGCCTTTGGCTGAATGTTTGTAAGAAATGTACGAACCGGTAACGAAACCGGTCGCCATCTACCTAGAGTAAATGGTGCCATCAAACGAAGCTAAAGTTTTGTGACTTATTAATCCACCAAATGCAGATTAAGTTTTGCAACTTAAATCACCTGATTGTGGATTGTTTGGTTAGTAAATTCCATAGCCATACTGTCCATAGAGCACACTAAACTATGTGCTGATGGAACATTTTGGGGAAATTGACTCCTTTTTTCCATCCCAAACAAAATATTATTTATAAATCAACATGGTCCATCTCGGTCATCATACCAGTCACAAAATAAGGCTAGGAAGTTTGTTTTCAGCAGCAGACACACAGTACAGAACGGAGAGCGTCAAAACGAGTGTTTGTTAATTTTTAGTTATAAAGAACCATGAAACGTCGTAGAATAATTGACTTTTTTCGACGCCATTGATTAGAATGAAATAAAGACGCGCTGAATTTCGTTTTTTTTTTTTTTTTTTTTTTTTATGGAAGATAGAATTTATCGAACATTTATCTCTATAAAAACAGATTAATAGGGCCTATTGTATAAATTGTATTTCTAAAAATGCATATAATTCATATTTCATTTGGTAGACAATAACGATAATAACGATTATTAATTCTGAAATGTGCATCAAATCTCAGCTATTATTAATCAGTATGTATTATGTTAAAGTCTAAAATAATAATTTCGAATTAGGCCTAGTACCGTATATAACAAATATTTGTAATTAAAGTTTAGGTTCTCATGATGTCAGATGACGTATTGAATATGATGCTATATTTTGGGCTCTGACTTAATTTAACGTCAGTAGTAATGACAATATTTGTGATTTTTTAGTAAAATAGTACTAGGCCTATTATTTTCAGTGTACAAAATGAGAGCCAAGAAGAATTAGTAGAAGAATAGGAAGAGGAGGAAGAAGCATAGCTATTTTTTGTTTTATAATAATAAATGTGTTGAGTATATTGATATTGATTATGCCATGAGCTTTTTTTATATCATTCGGTGTGATTTAAACATGCCAATTCTCAGAAAATATTTTCTTTTATTTTTTTATATTACTATTTAATTTATTTATTTTTTTATATTACCACCTTTTTATTACAAAGATCTTTTTCAAAACATAACTGCTTTTATAACATTATATAGACCCATTAAACACAAAAACTGCTCTGGCTTCGGGGGCTTCGCCATGACCCCACCGTTGCCTTTAGGCAGGCCCCTGAACCCCACGCCGAGAGAACCCCTCCCCACCCTCGAAATGACCTGGCTACGGGCCTGAACATCGTCACGAGCAAACCAGGGAGTTGTTATAGTTTACGTTGCATTTCTAATATAATCAAACTAAAGAAAGATTTTTTAAATACTGTATTAAATTACAGTATTTCACTAGAAACGACTGTATTGTTTTCACAATTACCCATATTAAACAATCACCGAAAAAACAGCATATAACGGCCATGGCAGTATGGTCCAAATAACATTGCGGGTCCCGACGACTTCCCGTTTCAGGCTTCTTTCATCTCTATTTAGCCTGAAAATTCACTTACTTTTTATGTTGATGCTGATATGAAATATTGCTACTAGTACTAGTTGCCCTTAAAAACTAACAACGAAAAGGTTTGCACAACTGTACACGCTTGAGGAGAGAGTGCCCAACCGGTGTGTACAAAGTCATTAATTCTTTGTACGCCGAAAACAGGAATGTGCCAAGACACAAAGCCACCCTACAAACAGTAAACTGGATATGTTTATGTACGCATTCCTTGGCAGATTGGATGTGGTTTCCCAAATATTGTATAATCTATTAACCTTGTTGATATGACCATTGGTGTATATATTTTATACATTTCATACCTTCAACGTTTTCTGTGTGAAACTTGTTTCAATCCGTTGTTTATAGTAATCACGTGTGTTTCAATTATGATTTATATTATGCTATTGTTATCTCTGCAATTTAGCCTTATTGACGTTTACTGTTAATTACTTTTAAATATTATTGAATGCAATGTGATGTAGCTATAGAAAGTACAGTACTGCAATTTATATTTTTCCGTCTTAAAATCCCACACCAACCACGACCACCCCCACCCCCAACAACAAAAGTAAATAAATAAAAAAAAAAAAAAAAAAA
>NW_022713503.1:15070-23750 GCF_011630105.1 Anneissia japonica
GAGACAGATATATTATAGTCTATGCATATTTGAAAATTATATCTGGAAGTTTATTCGATATTTTTGCCTTCATACTATTACTTGAATGTGACATTTAATTTATGTGTACATAATTTCATTTATGCTAAAGTTATCTATATACTTTTCTTAATTTTTTCATTTATTTCTTTTCATTTTTCTCCATTATATTCATTTTCTTTTCTTTTTATTTCATTTCCTTTCCAGTTTTTTCTTTTCCTCTCCGTTCTTTATTTTTCTTTCTTTAATTTTCTTTTCTGTTTCTTTTCCTTTCAATATTTAAATATGTTATTTTATCATTTGAAAATGATAATTTGCCATCTCATAGACATGATATTTAATATTAGTGTCTTCACATCATTAATTTGAATCTTTGACTTATGTTTAAATAGTTTCATTTATGCTAAAACTAGCTTTAATATAAATGGTGTTTAATATCTGCATATATCTCTCTCCCAATGATATATTTGGTGATTGAGTAGACGGAAAATTGAAGAGGTTTTAGGTTTTAATTCAAAGGAAATACCACTATGACACTTGTCACCTAATTTTTGCCTCGGATTTTTCCACTAGAGAATTTCTTTTCCATCCAGCTATTTTTCCAGGCTACTTCTTGAGGCTGTTTTTCAACTGCTGTTTCACCCCGGCATTCTTGTCCCAGTTTTTTCCCTTGTATTTTTCCTCATATTTTTTCAACTGAATGTTTTCATCAGTTTATATATTGTGTAAGGCGAAACACATTATTTTATTTACTAATATCTTTAGCCAAGATGACACAATCATTTTAAAGAAATGTTTTTCATTGTAGTCCTAAAAAAAAATAATAATAATAATAATATTATTAATAATGATAATAACAATCATAATAACAATAATAATAAACAACAAAAAATAATAATGATAAACAAAACACAAAAGAACACACCCAGAGTCAGGCATTAATAATCATAATCATCATTTCGAAACCCTTTTCCTCCCCAATTCCAATTTTTTTTCTTTCCTTTTTCATTCTTTTTTTTTTCCTCCATTTCCTCTTCAGAAATCACGAAATCACGCGCGCCCCCACTTTTGAGATGTCGCCGCCATCACTACCGTGTACACGCAGGTACCTCGGCGTCAGTTTGCTGGGCTCCGGTAGCTTCCACCGAGGATAAGCCTGCGGCTCCCCTACTGTGCACTGCTAAGTTGACGGCGCCACCTCAAATAAGGGGGTGCGGCCTTTCAAAAGCAGAAAAACCTAAATAGTAATCAGATAAAGCCAGAAATCAATTAAGGGGGAAGAAGTGAGCCTTGTAAGTCTTTTTGAAAGAATAAATTGAATGTGAGTGGGTGATATTTGAAGGTAATTCATTTCATTCCAGATTTTTGCTCCGGCAACCTTAAGACTCGAACTCATTTTATACGAATTAAATTTAGGTGTAACTACTCGAAGTAAGTTCCCACTACGGGTTGAATGTGTGTGCCTATCACATACTAATACAATTTCATTTAAAAGCCTTTTCGGCGCAAGACCTTGAATACATTTATACATAAGACACGCAATGGCAAAATCCCTTCTCTCTTCAAACGATTGCCAGGACAAAGAATGAATAATATCATCACCTCTAATATTTCGATAATCAAAGTTACCCGTTATAATACGAGCCGACTTTCTCTGGTGTCTTTTAACAATTTTCTTATTAAGTTCGGACAAATTTCTCCAAACAGTTATTGCATAATCAGAATAAGGCTGAATAGTACTTACGTACAGAGTTGCTAATAGTGATTTATTAAGAAACCCTGACATTTTGCCCAACATTGTAATTTAAAATCCCACATTTTTAGAAATATTGTGCACATGTTGTTTCCAACTTAGAGTGTCGTCAATTATAACTCCTAGGTACCTTATGCTGGAAACTTGTTCAAGTTTTGTGTTATCAAGAACAATATTTAAGGTGTTATTAATGGTCCTAGAGTGATTATTTCTGAGAAGCATTATTTTAGTTTTATCGGTATTAATGGAAAGGTAATTATCATTATACCATTTTTTTACATTGTTCATTATATTTTGTAATGAATCATTAATTATGGTTACGTTGTTACTGGATGTGTAAACAACTACATCATCAGCAAAAATGCTACAGAAACCATTTCCGATAGATTGTGAAATATCATTAATAAATCAGAGGAAAAGAATAGGTCCTAGAACACTACCCTGAGGAACACCAATGTTAATGGAATTCAATTTTGATTTGCTATTATTGCAGTATACAAATTGTTTTCTATTTTTAAGATAGCTTTTGAACCATTCAATAGCATTTGGATTTACACCATAGTTAGCAAGTTTGTATAGTAGAATTGAGTGATCAATAGTGTCAAAACACTTAGAAATATCTAAAAAACATGCTCCAATCATCTCGGAGTCATCCATGCATTCAAGCCATTCATCAACGACTCTGTGTAAACATGTAACTGTAGAGTGATTCTTAAGAAACGCAAATTGATCAATATTGATTAAATCATAATCAATAAGATAGGAAGTCAATTGAGCTTGCACCTCTTTCTCAACAATCTTTGCAATATGACTTACAGTGGATATTGGTTTAAAGTTGCTCATACACTCTTTACTACCCTTTCCTTTATAAATTGGCGTTGTCCGCGAAATTTTCCAATCGTCCGGAACACAGCCGGAAGTTAAAGAAAGGTTAAAAATGTGGCAAAGAGAAACAGAGATAAAGGGTGCCGCTAATCTAAGTAGTTTACTATCAAGGTCTAATACATCAAGATTTTTTTCAGGTAGTTGTTTTAGTCTATCAATTATGGTATGAACATTTATATAATCAAAGGAGAAAGAATATTCGCAAGGTGGATTTTTCCATTTTGGAAAATTGTTTCCAAAGGTTTTTGACATTTTTTCACCAATATTAGTGAAATAATCATTGAAGTCATTACACTCGATATTAGAAAAATATGTGTTTTTCGTTTTTTTACCCGTTAATTTACTTAATTCATTCCACATTTTTTTTTTTGATTTTTACTATATCTAATCTTGACAGAGTTAAAGTAATTATATTTCGCCGTTTTAATCTTAGCATTTATCAAGTTTCTAAGCCGTTTATATTCTGATTTATGTTCAGGATTATTCATAACTTTGCTTTTAATGTAATCTCTTTTATACATTAGTTTAATCAATTCAGGTGATATCCACGGGGAGTATCTATGTTTGACTCTTGTATTTCTTATGGGTGCATGTTTGTTGCAAATATTAGTAAAAGAGTCATAACATATATCCCACGCTCTATTAGCATCGTTTTCATTAGGAATGCGTAGTAAATTCTGAGAACAATTGATATCATGAAGAAACCTTTCTTCATCAAAATGTTTGTAATCTCTGAAATGAATTGTCTTATGTTTAACTTGTTTTGTGTCAATTTTTAGGCAACTATAGACCAAGAAATGATCACTTACGGCAATTTGTGCAATACCACTAATATGATGCTGTTCCGGCATTGTTGTAAGAATTAAGTCAATACAACTTGAGGAGTGTGATGTAACTCTGGTTTTATCTAAAATTAATTGTCTCATCACAAATAAATTCTCAATCATATTAATAGGATTTTCTGACAGATTTTCATTAAGGACATAATCAATGTTTAAATCGCCGAGTAACACAATTTCTTTATCCTCCAGGATAACTTTCTCTAGGGTATCTACAATCGTATTTAAGTATTCGTAATTGGCATTTGGCGGGCGGTATAAACAACACACAAGAATATTTTGATTATTTTTTCTAATGAGCTCAATCCAAACACCTTCAATATTATTATCATTGCTATCAATACTTTTTTCTTAATTGATAAACTACGGTATCCCTCACATAGATGCAAACCCCGCCACCCTTTTTATCTAGTCGATCTTTGCGGATCAGTTTGTAGCCCTCTATTACAACGTAAACCATCACTTATACCTTCATGGAGCCATGTTTCGGATACCCAGAAGATATCGATTTTTGCCCTTAATACAATTAAACGAATCTCATCAATTTTATTAACAATACTTCTTGCATTAAAATGTGCTAATTTGAGTCCTTTCTGACCTGACAGTTTACCAACCAGTTGGTCTAGGCCAGTTACCGCTTCTGCAGTACTTGGAGATATGGCCATACTTTCTACATTTATAACATCTTCTTCTGTTGCCGTCGTTATTACCCCACTGTCGAAAATTGCTCCGATACTCAGCTCTATTATTTGTTTATGACCTTGTTTTTGTTTTGTAAGGTTACATCATAAATGTGTGCCGATAATAAAAATCCATATCCAATCAATTAACTAATTGACTCTCGATACATTTGAAATAGTAATGAAGCCAAAAAACTCATTGTAGAAACGTTATTTTAAAAAGTTTGCTTCCGTGTTCACACACACAAAAAAGGAAACATCTTTTTAACATTGAGTAGTCTTTTTTTACTAAAAATAGCACCCCTATTTCCTGGGATTTCTATATATCCAAACCATGTTTTGCTGCATCAGCTAATAATAATCTGGCAAGGAGTGGAAATATTATTTCCACCATTAAAAATGTCTGGTAGTGGCAATTCTTGTACTTTGTCGAACATGTTCCAGTAGATTTATTGGGTTAACTCACAAGCTTTTCTATGTGATATTCAATTGGTGTGATATATGCTGTAAATATGAATACATAGGCTAAAACTAATTATTTTGGCGACCATATTAAATTTTATTTTGAAATTCAATACTGTGGTCTTCTGACATAGTTTCTCATGGCCGTATGGTAGTCCCTGATATCGAAAACATGGGCAACTTTCTTTGATTGACAGTGGTAGGTACTGTAGATATGAATATTGACAAAAATATAATTAATTTGGCGGCCATCTTAAAATCCAATATGGCGGCATCATCTGACATAATTTCTGATGATTGCATTACATTCCTTGATATTAAAAACACTGGTAATGATCTTCAATTGGCAATGACATGTACTGTAGATATGAATATATTGGTGGCCATATTGGATTTCAATATGGTAGCCATTAGGAGGCGTTAGTTTTTTTGGGGTCTATTTTTTTAATGATACTTAAGTGTCATAGTAACACTATGGGAAGTTTTATGCTTTCTTCCAAAAGTGCACGATTCTACTTGAAATTCAACCTTAGCCGCTCTACTATTGAAATATTCTCGTCAACAGCTAAATCCACATAATTACATCTGAACAAATTCACCAATAAAAAATAATTCTTTCGACAAACTAAATTTTCCTACCTTAGAAGTGTTGGTCAAGACATTTATTTAGAAACAAATAAAACAAGTAATAACGTTTCATATAGTATTTGTGTGACGTATATATGTTTTCGTGCACCATCTATATTTTATGTTGACTTATTGAATAGTTATTGTATTAAAGTATTATGCAATGTTGATACTTGTCAATAAATAATTATTTTGTTATTTGAATTATTATCTATGTTTATGTACATTTCCTTATTATTTTTGAATTTGTTATTTTTTGTATATAATGTATATATAAACCTATAATCAATATGGCTTTTTTTAATTCAACTTGTATATGGCTAACTTATTAATTCCTAATTTATTAAATTGAATATACCCATTAATTTATTGATTTGCCTATTAATATTTTTGTGAATAGCTTTGATATATATTTTTGGTCACATTATGGCATTATTGTTAATATTAACGAATGCATTCTGTGATGAGAATGTATTGCAATACACTAATGACGTTATTCTATGAATCTGTTGTTGTATCAGTGCTTACTTTCTGTGCTACAGTATGGTACGATAATTTAAGTCAAATGAACATGAAGGAAATCGTAAAAATTTGTTTAAATTGCCAATAGCGTAATTGGATAGGATGTTAGACACCAAGCATCCACTGCACCAATATCTTAAGTTAATAGAACAGGCCGTATAATCTATACGCGGTGGAACACAGAAATAACTAGGAAATCGTTTCTTTCATCTGCCATCAGAAACTATAACGCCTCGTGGAAGAGGTAAATTAAATTTAATGTTGGATCAAAGTTAGCTGTTTACATTTTAGACTTGTTTTAATTTTTCAATCAAAATTTTATATTTGTAACATTTTTAATGTCTCAACCTCATTTTAACTATTTTTACCAACTTTGATATTTTAAAAGTTGTCGGATTTTAATACTTCTGAACATCTTTATGGCTGGTTTGTAGTTTTTATTATTATTATTATGTATGTTTTATATTAGAGTTTAAAACATTTTTTTTGAAACATGTACACTCAGGCAAAATTTCGAACATGTTTTTATCTGCGTGTTTAACCAATAAATCGAAATTGAATTGAAGTCATGTTATTATACAGTGTTGATGTTGTTTAACTGCAGTGTTACTTTGCTTTTATTTTTATTTGGTTGTTTGCTCAATGAGATACTTAAATGATTGTGATTGTTTGGTGGTCAAAGGTTGTGTTGATAGAACTAGTACTTTTTTTGGTAAAGGGAAAAGGACATAGACTGTATTTTCTTCAAGAGAACCATCATTATTTAGAGCGGGGAGATACATGGAAATTATATATTTACTGTTGTCCATCAATAGAAATTAAATATTGTACAAGGTTGGGGAATAATTAAGTGTTGGTGCCGATTCTTGTGTTGCAACTCTTATTATTCGTAAGCACGATGTAAATGTAAGACTGTTTCAATGATATTTGAAATTAAAGCACTTCTTTAAAATAATACTTCGTGATTGATAGAAGCAGAGTTTCAGTATCAAGCTCATATAATTTCATATAAACACAGCTATTATTAAGTATACACCTTTAAATGTTTTATATAATATATGTCTGTATTTTGGTAAACGTATTGACTGAACAATAGGCCGAGTTGACTCGATCGGGCCACAAAAGAGAGAAGGCTTATAATCTCATATAATATTGATAATAAATTAAGGAACCTCACTTACAAAACTCGAAGATTTATCAAACCACTAAAGGCACCTTGATTTATAACAATTATTGCGTTGTTGGACAAATCCCTTCAAAACAAAAAGAGAACAATCAATTAAAAAAGTAAACAGCCTCGTTTTATCTGAACACACCGGTAATTTAGATACCGTACTTTATTAAATTACTCATTATTTATTTATCTATCTATTATCTATTTATTTATTATATTACTATTTTTATTATCATTTACCAATCTAAACTATAACTCATAATAATATAATAAACATTATTGTTTGGTGTTTATACAAATTTTTGTATCAGTAATTACTCATGCCAATTCTTCTCAATCACTTTAGTATTTAATAGCGTATTTAAGATTTATATTATTATTTAAAACATATCTTATCGAAACTAAATTCTGGCAATTATACGTATATAAATATAATTTATTGCTTAAAATTTAAAAAGATAATTCACTACACTTTTTAGACAAGTGTACTGTGTTCTTAAACATAACGAGAATCATTGTATACAGAACCAAAGGTTTAGTCGTCGTATCCGAAAGACGATGCGCTTTTATAACTTGTATTGTGCTTCAGCAGAAAGAGAGCAGTGAACTTGACATTATATGAAAGTATCTCTACTGTTCATTATAGAGTGTGGCTACCATCAGTTAATCAATCGAGCTAAGCTTCTATTTTAATACTTATAATTTTGTAAAGTTGTTGAATTTATATCCAAATTCTTGACAACAGACAACTAAATAATAATAATACTGTCAAAAACAATTTGGTCCGGGAAAAAATCTGTCCGGCGGACTGATTTTGTCCTCATAATTACTTGCCAAATGTAGTCCATATAAGCCAAAATCAGTCCACTGAAATTTACTTTGCTGCATAGCACACATACGTCCGCATACATTACCCTATATAAGAGTTTAAGATCGGCATGTACAGTACAGTATTTGGGTTTAGTTGATAGTAGAGCCTTCGCGGTTAGTGAACATTGGGATAACAGTAAGGAAAGCTATGTACATGGATATATTACCTGTAGTTGTTGTATTTTATTAGTGTTACAGTATATTTGATACGAACAATTACATACATTGACATAAAATTTAATTTCATATTCATAACTCATACCGGTAAAGATAGTCTGCAGATTGGAACATTTACGATCCTTTACATTGTGCTGCAAAGGTAGTATATTGTTTTGTAGATCACTCTTATTTAAGATGGTGCATTGTTTATGTAATACTTTTGTGCAATGTGCATAGCACACTCATTTTGGGTTTGTGTGCTCTTGTATTCATAATCAGTGTACCAGGTCAAACAGGGCTGACCCAAGCCATGTTTGAGTCTGTCGTGTGTTTCATTCTTGAAATCCTTAGCTGCACTGATGAGATCTAACAAGATCGAAACGGTACTGTCTGCAGATTGGAACATTTACGCTCCTTTACATTGTGCTGCAAAGGTAGTACATTGTTTTGTAGAGCACTCTTATTTAAGATGGTGCATTGTTTATGTAATACTATTTTGCAATTTGCATAGCACACTCATTTTGGGTTTGTGCACTTTTGTATTCATAATCAGTGTACCACGTCACACAAGACTGACCCAAGCTATGTTTGAGTTAGTGGTGTGTTTCATTCTTAAAATCCTGAGCTGCACTGATGAGATCTAACAAGATCGAAACGGTACTGTCTGCAGATTGGAATATTTACGCTCCTT